>NC_044985.1:2760996-3010046 GCF_008728515.1 Papio anubis
GCCAAGACTCAGAAAGACGCATCTGTGCCACTACAGAATTTCTCTACCAGCATCCAGGAGGGACAGCCAACTGGTAGGAAGGAGCTCTGGGAACTCTCGGTAAGCTGTGTTTCCACTGACAAGCACACTGCTTTAACTAAGGCTCTGTATTCATTTGAAAGATGTGTCCTGTCTTACTAAATTGTTGACTTTCTGAGTACAAAAATTAGATCTGATGCTTCTTTGCAGCCTTCTAGAGCTAAGAACATTGTTGTGTGTCCGGAGTGTTTCTATCCATTCTCCAAACCACCAGTACAGTTAGTTTTAACGCTAAAATTCAGTGATTATCATCTGGCAATTGCATTGTTTATAACCCAACCACTTTCCTGACTGCTGGACTTACATCTCTGGTGAAACTAAAAGGTTCTCTTCCACCGAAACTCTTCCTGGAATTTTCATCTTTTAATCCTGCTCCATTTACACAGGTGTACTCTGCATTTACACAGGTATACTCTCACCTTTAGAAGAGGGCTTAGAGCCTTGATATCTTCTATCAAGTGATTTGGTGTCGGGCATTGCTCATTCTTTGTTCTTCTGATTCTCAAGACTGCCTGAGAAGCTGTCATTCCCGCAGCTGAAAATAAGGAATTTGGATTCCATGCTGTTTCCACCACATCGGAAAAGAATATCCGTGAACTCCCTTGCAGGAAAATGGGAATTTCCAGAGAGAAACCACTTCTCCCCTTTCTTCTCGTCCCACGTCCTCTTCAGGAGCCTATAATTGGGCTCTGCCAGCATACTCTGACTGGCTAACGAAGGGTCAGATATCTGCAGTAGTAACAAAACGCTCTTTTTCTACATGTCTACACCTCCTGGGGAATCTTTGCTTAAACCTCTACTGGCCCTCCTCCCATCAAAAGTCAAGAATGTTCCTCTCCCTGTCCAAGACTAAAATGAACAAGTAAGGAAATAGATTTTACTCAGCCTATTTCAACAGGGAGAGCACTCCAGAGACGATCAGTGTCTTGGCAGCGCAGTTTTGCCTTTTATAGGGAGGAAGGTGGAATGATTGACAGTTGGGATTGTTTTGCAATCAGGATAAATTTCAGTCAGGTGAACAGAAAATATTCTCTAACTAGTTTGGGGTCGGGGGAGTGTTCTAATCTCAACTAATTACTCGATTATCATCAGCGGGAATTTAAGGTCTGTCTGGCTTTATTAACAGGCTCAGAATAAAGGGGAAAGGTCTCTGTTTGGCCTCGTCACAGGCAAACAAGGGGGTCATCTGCACGCGTTTTATCTGAGTCACGTGGCGATGGGTGGTTCTTCACAGTGTGCCGTTCCAGAAACACAAATAGATGAAGGGGTTTCTTAATCACCGCTGTTTTCTAGGAACACAGGGCTCAGCTAAAGTTCAACTACACCTTCCTCGGTGTTTCATCAGGGGAACCCTTCTAGAAGCAAAGATGTGTACTTCTTACTGCTGGCCAAATAGCTTCTTAACAAGGATGAAAGAGAGGAAGACGCTGGGAGAGGAGGCGCCGTGGCTCGCGCCAGTTGGTAACGCATCACAGCTCGCGGTCGTCGTACTACAAGTCCCAGGGAGCAACGCTCGCTTTCTCGCCTACTGCGGGCGGGAACGAGGCGCCTCGGGGCCTGACGGGAACCACAGTGGTTTGGCTGAATGACGGAAAAGTCATTTGAGCGGGTCTTCATTTTTCGGAAGAGTATCTCAAAAGCTCTTCAAACAAGGCACGGACACAGAATCTAGAAAATGATAAAGAATCAATGATAACGTTATTTCCACCGGGGCCAGACCGGGATCCACCCGAGCAAGGTATTTAATTAAAGCCCGAGCTCCAGCTCAGTTTTCCCAGGAGTCTCCTTTCCGGCCGTGCCTTGGCGTCAGTGCTGTTGCGTCTTCTCATTGGCCGGTTGACGGGTTGCGGCGCCTGCGCGCTGCATTCCTTTGAGGGTCGTGGGCAGACGCCATTTTGGCCCCAGCGGTGCTTCTAGGAAGTAGAGCGCCGGCTCGCGTGCCTGCCTGCCTGCCAGCCTGCCAGCCTGCCTCCGCTTCCAGGTCAAAGCATTCGCCGTTGCCGCTGCCGCTTTCTTACTCTCCGCACCCGTTAAGTTCTCCTGTCGGGCGGGAGTCTCTGAACACTCAGCCGCGCCTTCCGGAGTCACACCGCCTGGAAGGAGGTGACGGGGGCGGCGCGGGGCGCGGACACTCCCCGCTGAGAGTCCGCCTGCCATGGACTCGGAATATTACAGCGGCGACCAGTCAGGTGGGGCAGGGACCTGGGGGACCGGGCTGGGGGGCGGAGCAGTTACTCGGCGGGTCTCGGCCTGGCACCCCGCGGGTGGGGGCAAGGAGGCCCCCGAAACCTTCCCTCCCGCGACCCGGCCCGAGGAGGGCAAGAGCCCACTCACCGGCTGCAAGCCTCGAAGCTAGAACGTTGGAGACGGGATTCTGGTGGGAAAGCTTTCTTCTGAATCGGCGAAGGTTTTTGCTGAAATTGGGAAGTCACTTTCGTATATTAAGCTCCTATTGTGTGCAAAGTGCTAGGGAAGGAGAGGTATCTTCTGTTAAGAGTTTTCAGTAGTTGAGTAGTTGGAGAATCCAAGGGGCGATGGGGCGGGGGATCCTTCCTACACTTTTCACTCCTAGTTAGGAGTGGTTTAATCTTGCCTGCAACACCGGACATAAGTGCAGGACGCATGTTTCAGTTGCATGCATAGAGTAAGGAATGCACTTCTGGCACTTGTGATTTTTGTGCCTTTCTTCCACCTTGAGACCGTTCCTCTTTCTCCTCACCTTCCTCACCGAAGTTTGGTCTCCTTTCTTTACTGTTTGTTTATTCTGTAAACTCTTACTGGGGCCCACTCTGCTGGCACGGTGCTCGGCACCTGAGATTAAGGATAAGTGAAGCAGAACCTGGTGTGGGAAACACGTGGGGTTTGCCTTCCCTTTGTGTGCTAGTTGTATTGAGGGTTCTGTCTCAAAAGTTCTTAAATACACCCACTATGTAGCCACAAAAATTGAAAATTAAAAAAAAATTTAAAAAACACTTGAGTTCTCAATGGTTTAAGCGTTAAGCTCTTTACTGTTTTGAGTTCATTGCTTTTCCTTACATAGGACAGTGAATTGTAATGACTGCAAAGGGTTTTCCAAGCATGCACTGCTTAAAAACACCTTCCTAAGCCGGGTGCGGTGGCTTATGTCTGTAATCCCAGCACTTTGGGAGGCGTAGGCGGCCAATGGCTTGAACCCAGGAGTTCGAGACCAGCCTGGGCAACATAGTGAGACCAACACCACCCCCACCCCCAACCCTCGTCTCTACAAAAAAATGCGAAAATTAGTGTGGTGGTGCACACCTGTAGTCCCAGCTACTCAGGAGGCTGAAGTGGGAGGATCCTTTGAGCCCTGAGCCCGGGAGGCAGAGGTTGCAAGTGAGCGAAATTACACCACTGCACCCAGCCTGAAGGCAAACGGAGCTCTGTCTCAAAAAAAAAAAAAACACTCACAGTGCTTCAAAATAGTTTTCCATTACGTGTTTTGGCGAGGCTGGCGGTGGCTCAAGCCTGTAATCCCAGCACTTTGGGAGGAGGCGAGGCAGGCGGATCCACCCGAGGTCAGGAGGTCAGACCATCCCTGTGCTGCAGTGAAACCCGTCTCTACTAAAATACAAAAACTAGCGGGCGAGGTGGCAGAAGCCTGTAGTCCCAGCTACTCGGGAGGCTGAGGCAGGAGAATGTCGTGAACCGGGAGGCCGGAGCTGCAGTGAGCTGAGATCCGGCCACTGCCTCCCAGCCTGGGCTACAGGCGAGACTCCGTCTCAAAAAAAAAAAAGTTACTTTTAAAAAGTGGACCAGGCCACCCGGTGTGCGCCTGTAATCCCAGCACTTTGGGAGGCTGAGGTGGGCGGATCACCTGAGGTCAGGAAGTGAGACCAGCCTGGCCAACATGGTGTAAACCCTTTCTCTACTAAAAATACAAAAAATTAGCCAGGTGTGGTGACGGGCGCCTGTAATCCCAGCTGCTCAGGAGGCTGAGGCAGGAGAATCACTTGAACCGGGGGGGGGGGGATGGTGGTTGCAGTGAGCTGAGATCACACCACTGCACTGCAGCCTGGGCAAAGGGCAAAAAGTAATTATATGTAATACCTGTACATAGGTTAAGTACTAAAAGAGGTAACAGAAAAATAGCAGTTCCCTGACTTACTCCCTCCACCCACTTCCCATTCTTTTAGCTGTTTGGTGTGTTTACCTGTGTATTCCTAATTCGTTCACTCTCTTGCTGCATCATTTTTAGGCATTCTCTAATGATGTTCTGTTATGCTAGGACATTTTAGCCTGTGTGCCCCCTTCTCCCCTGTCTTCCCACTGTTGCAGCATAATCGTTAAACTTCAAAACTATTATTTTTATCATGACCGTATATTCTTCTTAGCTAAGTAGATTAGCTCATTAATATGATAGTATCATAATGATTCTTCTTTTTTTTTCCCCCCCCATATGGCTGCCTAAAGGAGAATGTGATTTCATTCTTATAGAACGTTTTGGTTTTCCTATAGTTGACTACTTCATTTTTTAAAACTTGCTTATTTTTATAAAACTGTTAAGTCTTCCTATCTTCTCAACCCTAACTTCCTCTCAATACGATTTTACTCTGTATTTTTAAAGCATTGGGGCTGGGTGTAATCCCAGCACTTTAGGAGGCAAAGGCAGGAGGATCGCTTGAGGCCAGGAGTTTGAGACCAGCCTGGACAACATAGCAAGACCCCATTTCAACAAAAATATTAAAGAAAGTTGGGTAACAGTTTTTATTTACAATTTTATATATGCTTTTCTTGAAGAAATTTTCAGTAGTTTTGGACTGGAGTTCCTTGTGTTCTTCATTTGTAAACAAATACTTACTGTATATCAGGTACTAGGCAGTGTTCTGGGCTCCAGAGATTTAGCAGTGAACCAAAATCCCTGTTCTTGTGGCACTTTCATTCAAGTGAAGAAGACCCACGTTAAACAAAATAACTTCAGGTAGTAATATTAGTAGGTGGTAGATGCCCTGTAGAGAAAGACAGACCCAATTTTAACATGAAGTTGAAATAAATTGTTGACTCAGTGTTTAGTGTTGTTTCTTAAGCTACAAATTGTTTTTATGGTGTAGTTTTGCTGCCACATATTTCAGAGTACGTGTTGATTGTTGGTATTTGTATGAGTATTGTCTTATAAAAATATTAGCATCTTTAGTTATGCTTCCTCAGTGGTAACTTTTGCATTTACGTTATTCTTGATTCAGTGTGTTCATTTCACTGTAGATGTCATTCATCTTACACCATAAGTTGGTTTTTGTTTTGTTTTTAATCAGATGATGGTGGTGCTACCCCAGTACAGGATGAACGGGATTCAGGGTCAGACGGTGAGGATGATGTAAATGAGCAACACTCCGGATCAGACACTGGAAGTGTAGAACGTCATTCAGAGGTATTGGCTAACCAACATCTTTGGGAGGGCTTTTCCCTTGCATTCTGTGAGACCTGTTATGTTATAGGAGTTACAGAATCTCTGTGACAGTTTAGGGTTTAATCTCTGAGAGAAAAGGAGCATAAGTTAATAGAAAACTGCTTGAAAAATAAATAGGGATGGTCTGGTTACTGTTGAAATCACAGTGAAATACGTTCTGATTGGGTCACATTTCAAATGTTGGGCAGCTTTCAACTGTGCATATTGATTCAGAAAATGGGCCTGGCCTTTGATATTTGACTAAGTTTCCCTATTCTGCAATAATGTCCTAGTGGGGCCTTGAGCATTTGCATTCTGAAGGAATACCACTTGAAGGTTATGGGGGTTATCACCTGTCAAAATTTATGTCAGCATTTGCCCTTCTCATTTTGAACTGTTATGGTGTGTATAAAGTATGTAATAATACTTTTTTTTTTTTTTTTTTGAGACAGTCTTGGCTCTGTAACACAGACTGGAGGTACAGTGGTGAGATCTTGGCTCACTGCAGCCTCTGCCTCGTGTGCTCAAGACATCCTCCCACCTCATAGTCTCCTGAGTAGCTGGGACTACAGGCACAGGCCACCACGTCCAGCTGTTTTTGTTTTCTTGGTAGAGTCGGGGTTTCACCATGTTGGCCAGGCTGGTCTCAAACTCCTGACCTCAAGTGATCTGCCTGCCTCAGCCTCTCAAAGTGCTAGGATTACAGGCGTGAGCTACCACACCTGGCCCGCAAATATAGTTTTAAGAGCTGTTTCTGTTTAATAATACAGAATAGTATTGGGTTTTGTGTACATTTTAACATATTTGGCCTAATACATAAATATTTCAGAACTGCTTTTTTTGCCTTTCTGGTTATACATCATGTTAACAAGATAAAATTGGGAAATTTTTCAATAAATTCGCCTTAAGTCTTCAATAGACATGACTGAAACAGGAATGATAAAGATGGAAAGATTTAAGAACTTTCTATGCCTTATATTTTTCTTGATTACACATATGCAGAAAATTGTCCAATTTTTAGTAGGTATGATTAGAGATTATATTATTGACTCTGTCCTTTGACAGTACATTAGTATATCATACATTCAGCAAGTATTTATTGAGCGCCTAATATGTGTCAGACTCTTTTTGCAGGTGCTTTGGACTTATCAGTGACCAGAAGTTAAAATCTTTCTCTTCTTAGGTATGTTTTTCCAGTAGGGGGAGAAAGACATTCAGCAATAAACTTTTTTTTTTAATTGTGTAGTTTGCTGGAAGGTGACATGCTGTGAAGAAAACAGATAATTAGAACAGAACAAAGGATGGAGGTCAGGCTTTGGTGTTAAATAGGGACCATATAGGCCTTTTATTAAGAAAGTGGCATTTGAACCAAGGTGTGAAGGGAGGCAAAGGAATAGCCGTGTGGATATGGACGTTTAGGGGGAGAACTTCCCTGGCAAAGACCCCAGGTGAGAGTGTGCTTGATGGCTTCAAGGAGCCAGTGTAACTGCAGTGGGGTCAGTAAGGAGTAGGGGAGCTCAGAGAACTAAATGTGGGTGTGGAAAAGGCTCATCTTCTATATATTTTGATGTCACTCAGGTTTTTTTCTGTGCTTTTAAACATTCAGAGTAAATTCCAATATTTTAATTAATGATAGTTGGAAGTTACTTAGTAATGTGTATGTTGTCCCAGACTGTCCCAGACTTAAACAATAGTGTGACTTAAAAATTTTCAACTTTGCGATGTTGCAAGTGCTGTATGCATACTTTGAGTACCCATACAACCATTCTGTTTTTCACAGTATTCAATAAATTACATGAGATACTCAACATTCTATTATAAAATAGGTTTTGTGTTGGGTGATTTTGTCCAACTGTAGACCTTACCTCTGTTTGGAGCACATCTAAGGTAGGCTAGGCTAAGCTGTGATGTTTGGTGGGTTAGATGTATGAAATGCATTTTTGGCTTAATGATATTTTCAACTTACTATAGGTTTATCAGGCTATAACCCCATAATAAGTTGAGGTGCTCCTGTATCTGTAAAGTTTAAAGAAAAAAATTAAAACCAGCATACTCCAACTACAGAAATGACTGTGAGCCTTTTCACATTATTTCTCCTGCAGTTTCATTCTGTCCCATGTATATGGTGTGTATATATTTTAACTTTACTTGAGATTTTACTATATATATTTTGTATCTATCTTTCTATCGATATCTATGTATTTTGAGACAGAGTCTTGTTCTGTCCCAGGCTGGAGTGCAGTGGCGTCATCTTGGCTCACTGCAACCTCTGCCTCCCAGGTTCAAGTGATTCTCTTGCCTCAGCCTCCCAAGTAGCTGGGATTACAGGTGTGCACCACCACGCCTGGCTAATTTTTGTATTTTTAGTAGAGACAGGGTTTCACCATGTTGGCCAGGCTGGTCTCAAACTCCTGACCTTGTGATCCGCTGGCCTTGGCCTCCTAAAGTGCTGGGATTACAGGCGTGAGACACTGCACCCAGCCTATATATTATTTTTATCTCTTCGCTTAAGATTATACTTTTAGGTGTTTCCCTGTGTCATTGAACGTTCTCAATAAGTGTAATGTTTAATGGTTTCACAATAAGCAGCATTACTTACTCAGCAATTTTCTAATTGTTGTAATTTATGCTGTTTAGCTGTTATATTAAATAACTGAAGCTGCCCTGAAGGTTTTTGTACATAAACATTTGTGATCATTTTTTATTGTTTCCTTAGAAAGCTGCCAGGAGAATTGAGAATAAAGAGACTAAGACATTTTAAGGCTCTTCATAGAATTCCTCTCCAGGAAGGTTATGCTAATTTGCTAAACCACTAGTACTTCAAGAGTGCCAGTTGTATTGTATATAAGTGTTGAGTTCTGTGTTAATGTTCTTTTGCCTGTTTAAAATGACTTTTAAGAAGAAATTTTGTTTTCTCATTAAAAATTTTTTTTTAGAAGTAATGGGATGTTAAAAGAGTACAGTTGCATTAAATGAAGCAGTGCAAAGGCCAGGCATGGTGGCTCATGCTTGTAATCCCAGAACTTCGGGAGGCCAAGGTGAGCAGATCATGAGGTCAAGGGATCAAGACCATCCTGGCCAACATGGTGAAACCCCGTCTATACTAAAAATACAAAAATTAGCCGAGCATGGTGGTTCGCGCCTGTAGTTCTAGCTACCTAGGAGGCTGAAGCAGGAGAATCTCTGGAACCCGGGAGGTGGAGGTTGCAGTGAGCGGAGATCGCGCCACTGCACTCCAGCCTGGCAACAAAGCGAGACTCACTGTCTCACAAACAAGAACAAAACAAAAAAAATGGGGCAGTACGAATTACAGGTCCAAAGCCTAAAATATACTAATTTCCTATTGAGGCTGTAACAACTTGATACAACTTGGTGGCTTAAGACAACAAAAAATTATTATCTTATAATTCTGGAGGTCAAGTCCGAAATGGGTCTCACTGGACTAAAATCAGGGTGTCACAGGGCTGTGTTATTCTCTGAGGAAAAGCACATTTCCTTGCTTTCTTCAGTTTGCAGTGGCTACCTGCATTTCTTGGCTGAGGCTCCTTCCTCCATCTTCAAAACATAGCGTCTTCACAACTCATTTTCTGACCTCTTGTTTCTGTCATCACATCTCTCTCTTACTCTGACCTTCGTGCATCCCTCCTGTACGAACCTTTGTAATTATAATGGGGCCTACCTGGATAATCCAGGGTAATGTCCCTAGTTCAAGGTACCTTAATTACATCTGCACAGTCCCTTGCATGTAAAGTGACATATTCACAGGTTCAACATGGACATTTTTGGGGGGGCCATTATTTTGCTACCATAAGATGGTACTCACAGTATAATTTTCCCAATAATGGTACTTTTTTTTTTTTAACCCCTCGTCTGTATTTTAGAATTTAGGCTAGTGTTTTTTTTAAATTCATTTCATCTATAGTATTTACTCAGTACACACACACACAATCTTTAAGATAGTGGTCAGTATAGGAAATACTGATAAGATTTTGAAGACCAGTAATTTTTGCAGGTTTCTTAACCACTTTATTAAAAGCTCCTTTAGTTATTAAAAAAAGAAACTTATTTTTTCTTAAAATAATTGTATATGTCTATAAATAATCTCGGACAGGTGACAGAACAGGTCTCATATCAGACTAAGAAAACGAGTTTACTGTAACACATGTATGTAATGGGCTGTAAATCTTTCTGTTTAGGGAGCTTGTTCTGTCCATCTGTCTTTGATGGGCCTGCCTAATGGCCGTTTCTAATAACATCTCTGTTTATTCTTGTATGGTTGACTTTATTTTTTTCTCCAAGATTTGAAAAACAGTAATCAAGATAAATGATATTTAAAAACTCAAAATTAATGCAAAAAAATGAGCAAAATATCTAAATCTTGAAGTTAGGATCAGTAACAATGCTGTGTTGGTCTATATTTGAGCCAGAGGGAAAAGGAAAAACCAGTACCAGTTACCCTGTCTTCACATTTTAAATATTTTGTTCATCATGGGGTTTTTGCATCAACGTTGATCTTTAAAAAGCACCTGTCTTGGGCTGGGCTCAGTGACTCACTCCTGTAATCCCAGCACTTTAGGAGGCTGAGGTGGGTGGATCACCTGAGGTCACGAGTTGGAGACCAGCCTGGCCAACATGGTGGTGAAACCCCGTCTCTACTAAAAATACAAAAAATTAGCCAGGCGTGATGACAGGCACTTATAATCCCAGCTACTAGGGAGCCTGAGGCAAGAGAATCGCTCATACCGGGAGGCAGAGGTTGCAGTTATCTGAGACCACGCCATTGCGCTCCAGCCTGGACAACCAGAGCGAAACTGTCTCAAAAAAAAAAAAAAAGAATCGCCTGTCTTTTAAAAAGCAGCTTTTCTTTTTCCCCTCCTCTCCACTCCCCGTTCCTTTCCTGGCAGAATCTTACACGGTAGCCCAGGCTGGAGCATAGTGGCACAATCACAGCTCACTGCAGCCTCAACCTCCCAGGCTTATATGATCCAGACCTCAGCCTCCCAAGTAGCTGGGACGATAGGCATGCACCAGTACACGCAGCTAATTTTTGTATTTATAGTAGCAGTGGGGTTTTGCCATGTTGCCTAGGCTGATCTCAAGCTCTTGGGCTCAAGCCATCCGCCTGCCTTGGCCTCCCAAAGTGCTGGGATTACAGGTATGAGCACTGTGCCTGGCCCAAAAAAGGGCTCTGTCGAGATCGATTTACATACTATACGATTTACCTAAAGTGTGCAATTCAGTGATCTTTAGTATTTCATAGTAGCCCAGCTGTCACCACAGTCAATTTTAGAATTTCATCACCTAAGAAACACTTTTGCTGTTACCTTTCTAACCTCCTCTTCCCTGTTACCTTTCTAACCCCTCCCCACCCCACAGTCCTCAGCAACCACTAATATACTTTCTGTCTCATAGAGTCCCTGTTCTGGACATTTCTTACAAATGGAATGATAAAGTATGGTCTTTTGTGACTTATTTCACTTAGAATAATATTTTCAGGGTGTAGCCATGTTGTAGCACGTATCAGTACTTCATTCCTTTTTGTGGTAAATAATATTCCATTATGTGGATCATACTACATTTTATTTATCTGTTCATCAGCTGATGACATTTGGGTTTTTTCTTTTGGTATTATGAAAAATGCTGCCGTAAACATTTGTATACAAAATTTCTGTGGACATACATTTTCAGTTCTCTTGGGTTTATTCCTAGAGAGGTAATTGCTGGGTCCTAACGTAATTCTGTATAATCATTTGAGGAACTGCCAGACTATTTTCCACAGTGGTTACACCATTTTACATTCACACCAGCTGAGTATTTAAGGGTTCTGATTTCTCCATACTCTTGTCGGCAATTATTACCTGACTTTTTGGGGTGTAGTTTTATTCTTTGCATTGGCTGTCTAGTTGTCCCATTGCCGTTTGTTGAAAAGACTTTTCTTTCCCTGTTGAATGGTCTTGGCATCCTTGTTGAAAATCTGTTGGCCATAGGATATTTGGCTTCATTTCTGGATTTTAAAATCTTTTTCATATCTGCGTCTATCCTTTTGCCTGTACTAGTGTATTAACTACTATTGCTTTGTAGTATGTTTTGATACTGGAGAGTATGAGTCCTAATTTGTTTTTTTCCAAGATTCTTTTAGCCAATCTGTGTCCCTTGGAGTTACCTGTGTATTTTAGAATCAGTTTGTTGATTTCTGCGGAGATGTTAGCTGGGATTCTCCTAGGGGGATTGCACTGAATCTGTAGATCAATTTGGGGAATATTGCCATCTTGATAGTGTAAGGTCTGTTCATCCAAGAACATGGGATGTCTATTTAAGTGTTTAATTGCTTTTAACAGTGATTTATAGTTTTCCGTGTATACATGTTGGATTTCTTTGTTACATTTATGAGTATGTTACTCTCTTTGATACTTAGTAAATGGAATTATTTTATTAATTTCATATTCATATTGTTCCTAAACATTTTTCCTACTATTTCTAATTTTATGTCATTGCGGTAGAGGAACAAACCTTGTATATTGCTATTCTTTTAAATTTGTCGAGGTCCGTTTTAGGGCCTAGCACATTGCCTATCCTGGAGAATGTTCCATGTGCTTAATAAGAATATATATTTTATTGTTGAATACAGGTTGTTTTTTTTTTTTAAACGAGCTCTTCTGTTACCCAGGTTGGTGTATTTGTGGCTCACTTTGACACAGCGAGCATGTGAAAAAATTATGGCTCATTGTAACCTTCAACTCCTGGGCCAAGCAGTCTTCCCGCCTCAGGCTCCTGAGTTGCCAGGACTACGGCTGTGTACCATCGTGCCTGGCTAATTTTAAATTGTTTTGTAGAGATGGATTTTGCTATGTTGCTCAGGCTGATCTCGAACTCCTGACCTCAGGTGGTCCTCCTACCCTGGCCTCTCGGCAGTGCTGGGATTACAGGTGTGAGCCATTGTGCCACGCCTAGTTCTTTAGATATCTGTTTGATTTAGTTGGTTTATAGTATTGCTGAAGTCCTCTTTCGAGCTCATGTCTAGTAATTCTGTTCAGCTGTGTTTTTCTCTTCTGTTTTGTGTGTATGTATGTGTGTGGGTGGGGGAGGGGGGCAGGGTCTCACTGTTGCCCAGGGTGGAGTGCCATGACTCGATCTCAGCTCACTGCAACCTCTGCCTCCCAGGTTCAAGAGATTCTTCTGCTTCAGACTCCTTAGTGGCTGGGACCACAGGCATACACCACCACGCCCAGCTAATTTTTGTGTTTTTTGTAGAGATGGGGTTTCGCCACACTGCCTAGGATGCCTTCTGTATTTTTTTAAACACTGAGCTCTGGGTAGGGGGTGGAGGAGTGGGAATAAGTTAGTAACCTGAAATCCTTTCAGCTTGCATCTCTTGGCATGGGCTCACAAGCCAGCGCAAGGGTGATTAGGGCCCCAGTATTCTCAGTGTGGCCCACCCAAGGTAGAGCCTTCTTTAAGCAAGTAAGGGTTGGTCAAAAGATGGGAATCTCCACTTCTCAACCGCAGTCTTTCGGAACTTAGCCACAGAAACAGGCTTCGGGAGCAGGATGAGAGATGCTGATGCCCTGCTCTTTCTGGAAAGGAAGCCCTCTGACTGAAGCAGGATAGAGAGGGAGCTCTGTGTTTCTGGCTACAGCAATCTGGAGTGGCGTCAGCCTCACTGAATTGGGAGGTTGGAAGGAGGGATTGATCTTGGTTTAAATAGTCTCTCTTGTGGAATTTGTGTAGGCGTTTCTTCATTTGCCCTTTGCCATTAGGGCCATTTGTAGAGACTTTAAGTGGTTGTTTTTAATAATTTTCACTGGGGAGAAGGTCAGTAGAACTTCTCATGCTGTGATGCCAAAAGTCCTTGTTTGGCTTGATGTTTATCTCTTACAGATTGGTCAGACTTTTGCGTATTCCTCAGTTTAAATCCCAAAGGGACCCATTATGCTTCTCTTGTCTGTTACTGCAATCTGTATTGGGCCCATTAAGCTCTTTCGTCTCAGGGAGATTCCTGTGTGTGTGTGGATGGGTGAGGTCCTTTGGGTCCTGCCTGTGGCCACACCTCCACAGAGAGCAGCCTTGTGTTGCTTTCCTGAACAAGAGATTCTTAGCAAGCCAGTTGTGGATATTTGGGTGCATGCCTGTATATTAACAGGACGTTTAGCGTCTTGGTTACTGAGCATTAAATGAAATGCTAGTAACACATCCTCCTTATCGTTGATGACCAAAAACAGCCCCTTGAATTTCCCACTAACCCGTTGGGTGAAGACCCAAAACCGCCGTTGGGTTGAAAACACTGAAATGGACAAATGAGGTGTAATAAACGTAAGAAAGGAAGCAAGAAATACTCAACAATGTAGAAAATGAGCGATTAAACTATAAATAGGACGTTTATAAGAATGGCAACGCAGCTATTGGAATTGTTTTCAAAGAATAGTGACATGGAGAATTGAACATGTTACTTGTGATGCAGCATTTTTTTGGAGGGTGCCACTTCCTGTTGGCGGGAAACCTCTGGGGCCAGCAGTGTCCCTGCTTGGGCCTCGCTGGGCTCCGGTCTCACTTGGACTCTCCCTGCCCACTCGGCCTGGCAGGCTGCACTTGGTTTTTGCTACCGGCCTCTGCCAGCAAGACAGGTACAGAACGGCAAGAGGTGTGGGAATGAGCCGAGTGCAGGGTCTGAGTATGGTCACGGCACACAGCCAGGCAGGTCAGCTGCTGCAGCAGGCGGGCAGCTCCAGGCACTGACACAGGTGCCGGCTCCGTGCGAGGCTGCAGCTGGACCCAGTGTGCCACAAGCAACTTCCATAGAAGGCGCCAGTGTCCAGACTAGGGGGATGTGGTGGTGCCTGAAAACTCAGATGCCAGGAACTGCAGAGCCCCAAGGGTATCACAGCTCGGTTGTTCCCACCGCCCAGGGCTTGGCAAGCAGGTGCGTGTTACAGCCCTGCTTTGGAGAGTCCCGAGGTCTGGGCTCTCGAGAAGCCCTACAGCTCTTATTCATTCCTGCTGCCCACAGTGTTAGCGAACGGTGGTGTGTCACGCCCAGCAATTTCTTCTCCCCCATTGCTGGGTAAGCAGGAGGGAGGGGTACAGTGTTACACCCCTTTTTGAGTCCTCCATTTGGTGGGTCCCAAGTGCTTTTCCTGCATCCAAGAAGAATGAGGTTACACGGACAACTGAGAGTGAGCAGGGTGGAGAAGAGTTTTATTGAGCGACGGAACAGCTCAGCAGAGAGGGGACCTGAAGTGGGCAGCCCCTTCCCAAAGGTGGGTTGTCCCCAACTGTGGCTAACTCTGGAGTTTTTATAGACTCAGAATTGGGGAGATACGGGCTGTAGGTAGCCTTGGGAAAGGCAGCATTTGATTAGTTAAAAATTAGTCTTATTCCGAAAGAACCACTAAGGAAAGAGCAGGCAAACGGGAATAAAGGTTCTCACTCCGGTCATGTGCTCTAGCAGCTCAGTTTACTGCGTTTAAGCTATGTTTGACTTGAAGGTCATGTTTCACCAGGGACCCACCGCTATCTGCCTAGGAATTTGTCTGCTTCCTGCCGCTATTACTTGAAAGATACAGGCCATTATTGTGATTCTAGGTCCTAGTTTAATTGTTTTAAAATAAATTTACACAGAGAAGAGATTGAAGGGACTAAAATGTAAATGATGGTGATCTTTGGGTGTGATTCGCATTTTTTTTATTTCTGCAGTGCTTATTAATCTTTCAAATCAAAGGGAAAATAATTTGGTAGAATACTATGGCATTTTATATGGTAACCCATTTTTATAAGCATGCAACAGCTAACTCAAAATGTACTAAAAAATTCAAAATTTAGAAGAACCTTGTGAAGAACCTTTTCATGTAAAGATAAACCTTTCTTTACTAGCTGTTTTTTTCCTTTTTAAATTTATCTTTAATATATATTCCCTTACTAAAAAATTGTAACTATTAGGTATCAAATTGTCTTTTCCTCGTAGATTAGTTGGAAGGATACATGGAAAGGTAGTTTCTTAAATTTGAAGGAAAGGTATTGAAGTTTAGATTTCTCAATCCAGAAGCCTGTAGAAGTTTTACACATCTGTCTTTGAAGATTTTGTATTCCCAACTACCCCTGTACCTCATGTGCAGCCCGAGATAGTTGACATTTATTTCTCTGTCCCCAACTGTGTTATTATATGGTTTCCAAATCAAGTTAATTAAACTTTTTTTTTTTTTTTTTTTTTTGAGACACAGTCTCACTCTTACACCCTGGCTGGAGTGCAGTGGTGTGATCTTGGCTGACTGCAACCTCCGCTTCTTGGGCTCAAGCAATTCTCCTGCCTCAGCCTCCTGAGTAGCTGGGACTACAGGCATGCGCCACACACCCAGCTAATTTTTGTATTTTTAGTAGAGATGGGGTTTCACCCTATTGGCCAGGCTGGTCTTGAACTCCTGACCTCAGGTGATCCTCCCACCTTGGGCTCCCAAAGTGCTGGGCCAACGGGTGTGAGCCACCGTGCCCGGCCAGATAATTAAACCTTTAGATTGGAATGCATTTCCCAAAAAATTGGCACTATTGCTTAAGTTTATTTAATGTGTGAAGATTTATTATTCATGTCTTTCTGTAAACATTTTTGAATGTTGATTGTTTACTAGGCATAGCAATGCAAACTTAAAACTTTAAGATGTCTGTGTGGGTGCGGCAGACCTATAAATAGGTGACTACAATACAGTGTGTCATTGTAGCAAGGATACATACCAAGCACTGAGAGGAAGGGAGGATGGGCTCAGTAGCCATGATATTTCAGCTGACAGGAGGAGAGACATTGCCAGTTGGAGAAACGGGTTAGGGGTGGCGGTAATTCTGTCTAGCTAGAAGAGCAATAGATACAGGGCCTAACATTAAGAAGGACTTGATATATTTCAGGAGTGATTGTTGTGGCTAGAAAATGGAATAGCTTAATGGAACGTGATGCTGAATAAGTAAGTTTGGGTTAGATGGCTTCACACCTTTTGTGGTAGGACAGATAGGGAAGAAGGGGGAAAACTCTCTAAAAATCTTTTTGAATAGTCATCTCTGGAAATGTAACTTTTTAATAAAGCAGTTTGAGCACCAAGCGGAGGGTTGGCCGTCAAATGTGACCTAGTTATAACTAGTTGCCAATTCTAGTTTTTGTTATTTTTACCATATATTCTTTTAGACAGTATTTTTGCCAGTTAGCTGTGTGGTTTTGTTTCAGCTGGTTTCTGTTTCATGGAAAATGTATCAGAGGAAATGCATCAAAGGAAATGCATATCTTAACATATCCAGAAGCCTGTAGATTTCATCTGTGTATAAAAGTACCCTCCCGAGTGTCCCACAGGAAAAAATGGAGTGTGAGACATTGAGGAAGATGTTGTTTGGAAATGGAACCTGGCTTCTCACGGTTTTTTGACTGTGAGCAAAGCGCAGTGGGCCCAGCCATCTGCCCTTGAAGTCAGTGACAACGCCGTTAGCTCCAGCATTACTTGAATTGAGTAAAGATGGCAGTCTGCTCTTGTTTGGATCTTTCCACCAGGGGGCTGTGTTAGTAAAAGGAAAGCATCCTTATGGGGAGGACATCAAAACAACTAAAAGATTTGTCTTGGCCATTGCTGTCCTATATCTTATTAGTTCTTTTGATTCTGTCTACATTTTCCTTTGTTTTTGTTTTTAGTCTTTGTCTCTGATTCTAATAATGTTTAATGCAAACATTATTTTCCATTTGTTTTATGTTGAGCGTTGCTTGTGGGGTTTCTTTTTCATTTTGGTGAGTATATTTTGAGTGTCTTTTTTATGCCGCAGGTAAAAGATACATTTTTACAGAATAGCCTCGGATCTTAAGGTCGGTGTATCAGATAAATGTAAATAAGTGTGTAAGTCACCTTTCAGTGAAATGTGAGCGTACAAGATGCCATGGGGATATGAAGGGAGGGAATGGCTAACCAGGTCAGCAGCCGTCACAGGATGTATTTGAGTTGAGTCTTGAAGGGGGGAGTGTTTTGTAATTAATAATTAATGAGATTGTGTTATTGATGGTACATAACATTTATTGAACGCTCACAGGCTCTGTGCTAACTGCTTTGCATGCTTTTATTCCTCAGAACTGCCCTCTACGGTATAGACACTATTCCTAATTCCATCAGATCAAGGACATGGAAACTTTGAAGAGTCAAGAAAATGTCCTTGATCACGTAGTAGAAAGTAACAGAGCTGGGGCTTGGACCTCAGGTCTTTCTGACTCTAAATTCCACGGCCTTAACTGTCACATTGTGTTGCACAAAGTCCGTTCATTCTACCTAGAGAGAAAGATGGAAGAGACCTCAGGAGATGAGTATTTTTGGCAAGTTTTTAGGCATGAAAAAGACGAGGTACAAGAAAGATATTCTTGGTAAAGGGAACAGCATTTGTAAAGGCGCAAAGTTAGTAGTTCCACTCTACTGAAACTGGAGTAGAATTTCTGAAATGTGGTCAGAATCATGTGGACCCACATGTCAAAATTCAGATTCTGTGACATGTTTCCCAGATACACTGAATTAATATCTGTAGGTGAGAAGCACCAAAAGTTTGTATGGTTTTCTCCAAAGTTCCCCAAGTGATTTTTGTGCATACTGAAGTTTGGGAACTGCTGCTGTAACACATAGGGTTGATGGTGAGTGGGAAGAAGTGAGTCTGAAGAGGTAGGCAGGAGTTTGCATCATTATCATAAAATCCTAAACTTTGCTGGGAGGCCAAGGCAGAAGGATAACTTGAGGCCAGGCATTTGAGAACAGCCTGGGCAACACAGACTGTCTCTACAAAACAAAAAAAATCCGGACGTGGTGGCGTGTGCCTGTAGTCCCAGCTGCTTGGGAGACTGAGGCAGGACGATCGAGTTCAAGGCTGTACTGAGCTATGGTTATGCTAGTGCACTCCAGCCTGGGTGACAGAGTCATACCTTGTCTCAAAAAGACAAACCAAACAGAAAACAAGCTTTGTGTAGTTTTGTTGTTGTTGTTGTTACTCATCAGGAGTGCCTTTGTTTCTGACTCTTATTCTAAGATCAACTTTTGATAGACAAGGCACATTCTGGTTTAGAGCTTCACTATATTAAGTGTTTGCTTGGGAGTTTCTCGGTGTTGCAGCACTCCAGGAACTACGTGGGATTGACAGCATTGTTATTTTACTGCAGGGTGTCTCAGATTCTTTCGTGCTCATTAAACTAACACGCACTGACAAAGTCCTGTATGATAGTTTCAGCTGTGTCTTCTGGAACTCGGGCCTAGTGAAACATGCTTTTGGACATGCTTCTGTAGATACTTCCTCATGGAATTTACTGTGTGGCTTAGTGGTGAGCGTTTTTCCAGTTTATAATGGTAGAGTAGTATATACAACATCAAGTACTTTGAGTTTGACACTTCTGACCAGTCAAGAAGAAACAAAGTGTCCTGAGTTATTTGGGTCTGTACAAGTTTCCATTTGACAATGTAATACTTTGAATACTTTACAAATTATTATTTGATTTATAGCAGTTTTATTTACTTGGCAGTTTAAGAATGTCAGTTATCTCTCTGTGTATTGTGGCCCTGGTCGTCATAGTGTGGTTATTCTTTGTATACTGAGATAAACAAGATTGTTTATTATGATAGATAACCAGTAGTTGTTTATAACTGCAGTGTGATTGATGGCTAAGGAAGGAGGTATGAGGCATTATAGATGTTTCTTTTTCTTTCTTTCCTCCTTTTTCTTTTTTTTTTTGAGACGGAGTCTTGCTCTGTCACCTAGGCTGGAGTGCAGTGGTGCGATCTCGGCTCACTGCAGCCTCCGCCTCCTGGGTTCAAGTGATTCTCCTGCCTCAGTCTCCCGAGTAGCTGAGACTACAGGAGCGCGCCACCACACCCAGCTAATTTTTTGCATTTTTCATAGAGACAGGATTTCACCGTGTCAGGCAGGATGGTCTTGATCTCCTGACCTTGTGAGCCACAGCACCCGCCGGCATTATAGATGTTTCTAAAGCATCTAAGGAGCTTCTGACTGCTCGATTTCTTTTACCATTACCACTAGGAAATGTCTTACATTATTTTAAAAACTACATTACATGTCAGTTTCAACTGTTGATTTGTTGTACTCATGTGACTTTTAAAAAAACTGTCTTTTGGATTTTTTTAAGCTTGCAATTTAATTGCCAAAACCACTCTAAAAACTTTAGATATTGTTTTGATAACTTTTAAGCTTAACTGTATAATTTCCAGCATACTCATCCCAAATTCTGTGGTGTTGTCGTCTAAGTGTATTCTTTAGCTTGAGTGTATCAGACTAGTACTTTTTTACTGCAGTTATTTCTCCCCTTTTTTGCCCTGTCGTGCCATACATAATGCTGTGTTTTCATGAAACTCATAAAAAATTCATGAAGATTCGTAAATTTCACAATCATTGTCTTATGCAGTGTCCTTGTAGGGGTTGTTTGTTTTGGAATGCCACACCATGCATCAGGAAACCTGGGGTAGAGTATAGCGGGTGAGTTTTAGATGACTGCCCAGTATCTCTCACTTCTTTGGGAGTGACTCCCAGTGCTGTGCCCCGATCCAGCTGTAACCGATTGAGTCACAGTTTCTGATATTGCCTTGGCCAGTTAAGTCGTCTCTCTTGGGGATTTATAATTTAGGTTCTAGACAGTTTATAGCTGAGTCATGTTACTGATGGTACTCTAGTAAAATGATCCTTGAGTTCCCTTTTCTAAGCTCTCTGTGCTGCATTGGTACTTAACCTTCCCGAGTGTTTAGTCATTCAACTCACTTTGATCCTGAGAAGATTGTTCTTTTTTTCTGGACTTAGCTAGAGATGATTTCTGTTGTTTCAACTAAAATAAATCAAGTCACACATAGACATGGCCTTAGAGTTATGTGATGGGTTTGTCATGGAGAGCATTCCAAAAGCCAATTGCAATTTTCCTTTTTGCCTTCTGCTTTAATTGCCACTGCTGGCACTGTATGCCTCTCCCCACCCTCCCATCTTAACTCAGCCATCACAAACTCCATGCAAACACGCCTGTTGTCTGCACACCCTTTTTTTTTTTTTTTTTTTTTTTTTTTTTGAGATGGAGTCTCACTCTGTCACCCAGTCTGGAGTGTAATGGTGTGATCTTGGCTCACTGTCTGCACACCTTTTTTTTTGCAACTCAGTTTCATATAGATGCACTTCCAGTGCACTTTTGAAATATTGTACTTTGTGAATAGTGCATGTTACACTATACTGTTACGGTGTGCTTGGCTGGCTCCTCATTAGCAGCTCGTAAGGTCAGGCCCTGAGACATACTCAGCCTGGTGTCTTGGCGTCTTGCACATAGTAGACATGAAATACATTCTTGTTGGATTAATTTTTCCTCATCTTATGTTATTCCCACTTAACGCCTTTATTACTAATTTAACAAATACACATTGAGCATCCCTTATCCAAAATGCTTGGAATCAGAAGTGTTTTGGATTTAGAATTTTTTCGAGTTTTGGAATATTTGCTTATACGTAGTGAGCTATTTTGGCAATGGAACCCACGTCTAAACATGAAATTCATTTATCTTATAGCTCGAAGGTAATTTTATACATTATATTAAATAATTTTTCACATGAAACAAAGTTTGTATTAGGTGCTTATGTTTGGAATTTTCCAGTTGTGATGTCATGTCAGTGCTCAAAAAGTTTCAGATTTTGGAGTTGTCTGAATTTTCAGATTAGGAATGCTCAAACTCTACCTAGTGTGTGTATGTACTGGAGAGCATTCTGCACTCTGAGGATGCCTCAGGAAAACAAACCAAAATATGTCTGCCTTCCTAGAGCTTACAATCTAGATAGTTCAATTTTCCATCTGCATTCTTTTAAATTATGAAGTATGGCTAAAGTAAACTTTAGGCAACATACAGAGTATTGTACTGTAATTGTAAGATTCTATGATATCTCTCGAGTCCTAATACCGTTTTAATAGATAAGTGCCTGTTTCAGTGGGATAATAGAGCTTGTGACTGACAAGGAATCCAATACAGTACTGTGCTGAGTGCCCGGTGAGAACTCAAGAAAATGTATTTAGGGATTTTGAAAAGTTTATGGTTTTGGAAACGTTTCTGAATGCTATATTTCAGTGACTGTGTATAGCTTTGACTCTTTCTTTGCAATGCTGTGCTGCCATAATGGTGATAAAATGTTTAAAAAACTCTTCAAACATTTGCCTTGTAGGCTTATTTTACAATTTTTCATATTATTTTTGAATTTGTAGACACAGCATACTTGGGTTAGTAAAAGTATGGGTTTTATGAGAACATTTTCATGCCATTTATTCTGTCATTGACAAGAATTATCTTGTCACTTAACGGTTTCATAGCATGATGTTGGCCATAGGTATTATTTAAAGGCTCTTTGGTCCCTTGAAAATAGTCTGTGGTAGGTTCACATAGCTTCAGTCATGTATCTAACAAATATTTGGCTCAGTAAATTTTTAGAGGGAATACTCAAACATGGAAATACTTTCACTTTTTAAGCTAGAATATTGTTACCATTTTATTTAAAGTTGAGCTACCAGATGGGAGACAAAATTCACTGGATCCTAAAACACTTGTTAGTATTTTGGCATGTTTAATTTTGTATATTTTTCCTCTGCATTTAAAAAATCATAGCTATAATATGCACATATCAAGTTTGTGCCCCAGAGCATGTTTTCAGAGTAATTATTTCAAGTAACATTATGTGTTGGTGTAGTTAGATGAATCACGTTCTCCCTAAAACTTAAGCTTTCTTATTTCTAGGGTTACTAAACACAGGACCATGACTACTGTAAGCCTCAATTTTGTTATCATGAGAAGTACCATAGGAGAGAGCCTATTGTGGTACTGGCTCTTACTGGCTACTTAGGAAATGTTAACTCCTCCTTTCTTTGTTTGCTTAAATTATCTTGGGAGAAGGTGCCCATATGTTATTTGACCCTTTAAATAAAATTAAATTTTATAGTTTCTTTTCCCTTAAATAATTTTAACCTTGGCCGGGTGCAGTGGCTCAAGCCTGTAATCCCAGCACTTTGGGAGGCCAAGACGGGTGGATCACGAGTTCAGGAGATCGAGACCATCCTGGCTGACACGGTGAAACCCCGTCTCTACTAAAAAATACAAAAAACTAGCCGGGCGAGGTGGTGGGCGCCTGTAGTCCTAGCTACTCGGGAGGCTGAGGCAGGAGAATGGTGTAAACCCGGGAGGCGGAGCTTGCAGTGAGCTGAGATCTGGCCACTGCACTCCAGCCTGGGTGACAGAGCGAGACTCCATCTCAAAAAAATAAATAAATAAAATAATTTTAACCTTATAAAACCCAAGAATATGTCTATGTAAAAGAACTTGGTTACATGTTTGCTAGTATTTCTTTGAAAAATGGAGTTATTTATTTTTATTTTTATTTTTGACAGAGTCTCACTCTGTCACCCAGACTGGAGTGCAATGGCACAATCTCAGCTCACTGCAACCTCTGCCTCCCAGGTTCAAGCAGTTCTCCTTGCCTCGGCCTCCTTAGTAGCTGGGATTACAGGTGCCCACCACCATGCTCAGCTAATTTTTGTATTAAAGAGACAGAGTTTCACCACGTTGGCCGGGCTGGTCTCGAACTCTTAACCTCAGGTGATCCACCACCTCGGCCTCCCAAAGTGCAGAGATTACAGGTGTGAGCCACCACGTCTGGCCTAGTTATATTTTTACAAAACAGAAGTATGTATGAGAAAATTCGCCTTTTAAAAAAAAAAAAAAATCTGGCTCTTTGCAGTCAGTTTTCTATAGTAATCTGAGAGCATGCTTTACAAAGTTGTTTTAATGAAGGCTGGTTATATTTCCCCATTCGGGGATCCAGATAAAACCATTTCACAGATTGGCTTTCTGTAGGGGTATTTCTATATAGGTATAGGACAAGAATTCTCCATTTAGGTGCACATATTCTCATATTTTAAAAAATTGGCCGGGTGCGGTGGCTTGTGCCTGTAATCCCAGCACTTCGGGAGGCCAAGGCGGGCGGATCATGAGGTCAGGCGATCGAGACCACGGTGAAACCCCGTCTCTACTAAAAATACAAAAAATTAGCCGGGCGTGGTGGTGGACGCCTGTAGTCCCAGCTACTTGGGAGGCTGAGGTAGGAGAATGGCGTGAACCCAGGAGGCAGAGCTTGCAGTGAGCCAAGACCGCGCCACTGCACTCCAGCCTGAGCAATAGAGTGAGACTCCATCTCAAAAAAAAAAAAAAATCACTGAAAAAATTTAATGTTTTACTATTAAAGGGTTTTTTGTTTGTTTGCACTTTCCTAATTTTTTTTCACTTAATTTTTCAGAATGAACCTAGTGATCGAGAAGATGGCCTCACCAAAGGACATCATGTGACAGACTCTGAGAATGATGAGCCCATAAATCTTAATGCTAGTGACTCTGAAAGTGAGGAGCTTCATAGGCAAAAGGACAGCGACTCTGAATCTGAGGAACGTGCAGAGCCTCCCGCAAGCGATTCTGAAAATGAGGATGTCAATCAGCACGGGAGCGACTCTGAGAGTGAAGAGACCAGGAAATTACCTGGGAGTGACTCTGAAAATGAGGAGCTTCTTAATGGGCATGCAAGTGACTCAGAAAACGAAGATGTTGGGAAGCACCCCGCCAGTGATTCTGAGATTGAGGAGCTCCAGAAGAGTCCTGCTAGTGACTCTGAAACAGAAGATGCTCTAAAACCTCAAATCAGTGACTCTGAGAGTGAGGAACCCCCAAGGCACCAAGCCAGTGACTCCGAAAATGAGGAGCCTCCCAAACCTCGAATGAGTGATTCCGAAAGTGAGGAGCTTCCTAAACCTCAGGTCAGTGATTCGGAAAGTGAGGAACCCCCCAGGCACCAGGCCAGTGACTCTGAAAACGAGGAGCTTCCCAAACCTCGTATCAGTGACTCCGAAAGTGAGGACCCTCCGAGGCACCAGGCCAGTGACTCAGAAAATGAAGAGCTTCCCAAACCCCGAATCAGTGATTCAGAAAGTGAGGATCCCCCAAGGAACCAGGCCAGTGATTCTGAAAACGAGGAGCTACCCAAACCCCGAGTCAGTGACTCTGAGAGCGAGGGGCCTCGGAAGGGACCTGCCAGTGACTCAGAAACTGAGGATGCGTCCAGACACAAACAGAAGCCAGAGTCAGATGATGACAGCGACAGGGAGAATAAGGGAGATGATACAGAAATGCAGAATGACTCCTTCCACTCAGACAGCCATACGGACAGAAAAAAGTTTCACAGTTCTGATAGTGAGGAGGAAGAACCTAAAAAGCAAAAACTGGACAGTGATGAAGATGAGAAAGAGGGTGAGGAGGAGAAAGTAGCGAAGAGAAAGGCGGCGGTGCTTTCTGATAGTGAAGATGGAGAGAAAGCATGTAAGGAACTACCTCGGGCTGTTTATCAGTGGCTTTATTCATTGTGTGAGCTTGTAACTGTGGAACGGTGTATCCTCTTGGTATGTCAGATCTGTAGTCTGTTACTCAGCTTAATATTCTAAAATATCACTAGGACACTCATTTCCCCTGGTTATCATTAGCTAAGCTTAATAGTAAGTTTCCTTTGAGTTCTGTTAGCATGTATTAATCTCTGACTGCCTCAAAGTGATAAACCACATGTCAATAGGAGTATAAAATACTCAGATTTTTTTGTTTTAAACTTAAAGAGGTAATGTTTCAAAGAAAAATGTTTACGTGAAAACCCCTAACTGTATTCAGTGTGAGCTGCGGGTCTCTTTGACACTTAGTTCACTAGATCCCATCCAATCAGTAACTGAGCTCCCACAGGTACGTCTTTTCATTTGTTAAACCTTGTTGAATATTCAGATACAGGGAAACTTTGAGGCGATTCTATTTAGAGACACCATCTCTCTCTGGAGTGTTTCAGTCTCCGCCACTACCTAAGACTCCATTTTCACAGATAGTAAGTTTTACTTGTTTACTTTTTTATGAAACTTATCTTTGGAAAAGACATATTTCATTATAACCTGACAGTTCTTATAGGAGAAGGAAAAGGTACCAGACATGTTGCCGATTTGTTAAGGAAGATGGGAAATTTGAAACTGACCAGCAATGATAGAGGAACGTGGAGATTATTCCTAGAAAGAAATATGTAGTCCTTTTTAGTTCAGTTGCTACTAGGCAGCATAGAAAGGATGCCAATTTTGCCTGTCAATCTAGTTTTAATTTTCTTGATTCCCCAAAAGGAAAGGTAACTGCTTTTACGTTGATGATATCTTTCTTCATCTTTTGGCCACTTTTTCTTAAGTAAAATAACAGAAAATTTGTAAGATGACTCTAAATGAGCCATTTAGTTATTTTAAAAATTCTAAACCATGTGTCAGGAGGCCCTTTGATTGAGATTTTTTTTTTTTTTTTGCCGCATACTGCCATTTTAAAGCATCTGTTATGCTTGGTAATACAATAACCATGATAAAATAAAATTAATGATGATTTTCTTTTCAACAGCAGCAAAGAAGAGCCGTGTTGTCTCTGATGCAGATGACTCTGACAGTGATGCTGTATCAGACAAGTCAGGCAAAAGAGAGAAGACCATAGCATCTGACAGTGAGGAAGAAGCTGGGAAAGAATTGTCTGATAAGAAAAATGAAGAGAAGGATCTGTTTGGGAGTGACAGTGAGTCAGGCAATGAAGAAGAGTAAGTGACAGTGTAACATGAGTTTTCAGGGGTTCTTAACTAGGCAGTACAGAGGGGTCTGTGTTGTAATACAATATGTCCTACCTAATTGCATGTCTTTGAGGATTTAGTATTTTAGTTCCTGAACTGAACACACTACAATGTGGGTGAATCTCAGAATTCATCTCAGAATTAACATGTTAAATGAAAGAAAGCAAAGAGGACATATGTGATTCCATTTACATGAAGTTCAGTAGGCGAAATTTATCTGTGGTGTTGGAAGTCAAGGTGGCGGTTGTCTCTAGGATGTTGAAATTCGGGGACCAGCTAGAAGGGGCCATGAGAGAACTTTCTCAGGAGGCTACATGAGTGTATAGGGTGCTGGTTACATGAGTGTATACGTTTGTTAAAACTCATTGAACTGGACACTGAAGATCTGCACATTTTACTGTATGTAAATTCTATTTTTAAAAAAATGGTTCCTATGCAAATGAGAAGAAAGCAAATGAATGTTTTTATATTTGTCTACTTTCTAGAAATCTTATTGCAGACATATTTGGAGAATCTGGTGATGAAGAGGAAGAAGAATTTACAGTAAGTATAAGATGGAAATATTTCCTCCTTGGCTGTGCTTTTTTTGTTGTTTTTATGGCAGTGATGTAATTATAGATGATTCTAATAAGTAGGATGTATTCAAGAGAAAAACATCTTTGTGATGTATTCAGGAGAAAAATCTAGAAGAGCGATTCAGGAAGTAAAATGAGCGGGTATATACAAAGGCATAAAAGGAAGCTAGTGGGCAAAATTGAATTAAGGGGGAAGGGACACATTGAAACAAAGAAAGGCACTTAATAATGCTAAAGGGCAAGATTCACAGTAATTGGGGAACTTCCGATTTTCACAACGGCATTCTGGGTGATTGGGCTAACCCTTCTGCCAAGCACAACTAGAAAAGCTAGACAAAATATATAGAAATCTGCTCATTATCTAGGAACAAAGTAGCAAAGAATTACTAAGCCAAGAGAAACCTAAAGTGGTAACTCAGTGTTTAGAAGTGCTTTTTCTGTGGGGGTGTTTACCTGTCAGGCCAAGAGGCTACTCATATTTTTGACAGCCTCAAGACTTGGGGATAAAATTTAGAATTCGGGGCCTATTGAGGTTAGGGGGCTTTGTAAACCCCATACTCTGGATTGAGACTTCAGAGAGCAGCACCATTGGGTTCAAGGGGAAGTAAAATAGCCTTTGCTCAGATTTTAGGCCATCTTTGAATCTTCTGGCAGACTAGAGAACCTCAGTCTCAGAAATAAGATGACAGTGGTTTAAGTTTTTCATATATACAGTACAATATACAAAAATAACATTAAAAGGAAACTAGTAATGACAGACGATAGAAATAGACTTAGAGCCCTAGATATAGGAATTTTAGATATCACCTTAAATATGTTCAGGGAGATAAGAAACAAGATTAAAGATGTCAGAGCAAACAATTTAAAAAGGAGAAGGCAAATTTGGAAAAGAACCAAGTAGAAATTTAGAACTATAAAAATACAGTAACTGAAATTAAAAACTTGGTGGACAGGTAGGTGCAAGTAGCTGGTAGTCCTAGTTACTCGGCGGGTAACTGGGAGGGTAGTTGGAGCCCAGAAGTTCGAAACCAGCCAGGGCAAAATAGTGAGGTCCTGTTTGAAAAGAAAAACAGGGCAGGAGGGAAGAAAAAAACCAGAAAACTTAGTGGTTGAGTTTAACAACAGATTAGACATACTTGAAAAGAAAATTAGTGAACTGGAAGATAGGTTAGAAGGAGGGATCTAGAATGAAGCTTTGAAATACACTGTTATAGAAAAAAGTAAAAGACATAGACTATATATGAAAAGTTTTCACAAAAAATTGGAATAATGAAAGGAGAGGGAAAATTACATGTATAGCAGAAGCAGTATTTTAAAAAGAAATGATACCTAAACCATAGATTCTAGAAGTTCTACACATTGCAAGGAAGATAAACAAAAAGAAATCTACACCTAACTACATCATAATAAAACTGCAAGAAACCAACGAAAATAGGAAAGTGTAAAAGCCACAGGAAAAAAAATACATTCAGAAAAGTAACGATTAGACTAACAGCTGACTTCACAACAGAAACAATAGAATCTACTAATGGCAAACCTAGAATTTCGTTAAATTTAGCCAAAATACTTTCCAGGAATGAAGATGAAATAAGGAGGGAATTAATTAACAATGTACCAGCTGAAGGAAATACAGAAGGAAAGAAATGCAAGAAAGAATGATCTCAGATGGAAGGTTAGAGATGCAGGAGGGAGAAAAGAGCAACAAAAGTATGTGTATAAGTCTAAATGAGTATTGACTATACAAAATGAAATGTGTTTAATGTGGAATATATATAAAATGAAAACATGACAGCAGTGAATTGGGAGCATACGTGGAATTGAAGTGCTTGCAGGCCTTTGCGAATGTCTATGAACGTACATTAGTAAACTGATAAGTTAGGGTGCGTGTTGTAGTCTCTAGAGTGACCACTAAAGACTAAAATGGAATGCGTAATTTCTAAACTAATAGAGGGGGGAAAAAATGGAACAACTAGAGCTAATCAGTCGAAAATGAGCAGGAAAGGAAAAGAACGATAGGACAAGGGACAGTTAGAAAGTAGAAAGTATTACATGGTAAAACAGTAGATTTAAATTTTGATAATATCAGAAATTAAATTAAATGTAAATACTGAATGTTCCAGTTAAAGGACAACAATTGCCAGACAGGATCTTAAAAACCAGCCAAATACTGTTTTCAAGAGATTTGTCTGAAACAGAAGGTAAAGCTGAAAATAAAGGTACATGAAAAGGGACTTCATGTAAACATGGACCAAAAGAAAACTGGTGTGGTATCTATAATATTTTAAAAGAGGGAGGTAGACATTAAGGTAAAAAAAAAAAAAAAAGTACTTGAGATAAGGAGGTCACTTTATATCGATAAAAAGATTTTAAAATTGTTTGCACCTAATAACATGACTTTATATATATATGCACACATAAAAATCAAAAATTGATAGAACTGAAAAGAGAAATGGACAAATCCATAATCTAAGAGAAATGTAACTGACAGAGGAAGCAGACCAAAAAAAACAGGGACGAGTCTCTATATAATCCAGATATAATCATTTTTGGCAGTTACGAATGTTAAAAATACCTTTCATTTTGTTACTTCTTTTTCACTTTCTTAATGGAGTCTTTTTTTAAAAAAATTTTTAACTTTAAAATTTTTTTAGAATATCTTAAATTCATTCCTTTAACATGGAGTCTTCTGATGAACAAAAGTGCTTAATTTTAGCATAGGATCAAATTTACCAATCTTTTTCTTTATGGTGAAAACTGAATTGTGCCTAAGAATTTTTGCCTGTCCCCAAGGTCATGAAGATACAAGTTATCTTCTAGAAGCTTGATTATTTAGTCTTTCACATTTAATTGTATAATTCACCTAAAATTGGTTTCGTATGTGATATGAGGTAAAAGTTAAGATTTTTTTCCTTATCTGGAGTATCCAGTTGACCCAGCACCATTTATTGAAAAGATCATCCTTTCCTACTATTCTGTAGTGCCATCTTTGTCATATATCAAGTGTCTGTATATATTTTTCAATCTGTTTGCCACTCAGAAACTTAAAGCCTGCTTAAATAGTTCTTGGGTTAAAAAAGCAATACTTATTTTTAACCAATGCAATAGAGAGTGAAGGTAGATGAATTTAGAATCAAATTCAGGACAATAGTGAAATAAGAAAGTAAGCCTAAGGAAAATATAAAGGAAGAATTGATTCAACAAATGTTTCAGAGACTGCTTGGACACTGCCTTCATGGAGCTCATACTTAGTTAAGCACCGTATTGTAAGAATAAGGTATACTTACCTATTTTGGAGACTTAACATCAACTTGGTTATAGTTTCAGTTCAGTGAGAAAAACAATATACTAGGTGAACCACTGAGAAAGCCTCTAAGTGTAACACAAAAGGTAGACGCCATAAAGAAAGGACTGGCCATTTCATTTACATAAAAATGAAAAGTTATGCCTGGCAAATATTAGCATAAACAAAAACTGTACAAATGTGGGGATTGTACAGTTCTTGTCACTTGTAGAGGGCTATATCTAATTTTCAAAGAGATTTTACATAGTGATAAAAAGATGAACAGTCCAGCAAAAAATGCGCATGGGATATTCAGAGTTCACAGGGAAAGAATGACACATGGCTTTGTAAACGTGAAAAAATGCCCAACGTTACCCCCATAGTAAGAAAATGCAAATAAAACTACCCTGAGATTTGTTTTTCCGTCCAGAGATTGGTGGATATCAGTGTTTGATAGCCTGCTATAGTAGTGAGGACGTAGGGGAACAGGAGTCCTCATGCTTGCTGGCGAGATAATTGGTATAACCTCTATGGAATACAGTTTGGCAAGTATTTCGCAATTTCAAATACGTAAAACTGAATGTGACTAGGCAAATAAGTGAACAAATCGTAGTTACAGCCATATTGTGAAATAGTCTAAAGCCTTGAAAAAAATGACAAGACTTAATACTGACATGCATTGGCCTCTAGATTCTTTTCTTAAATTTGGAACATGCAGAGCATTATCCGTACCCACTCTGAATAGTATGCTTCCATTTGTATAATAAGAGAGGGTGCGAAGTATGTGTAGAAGTGCTTATATAAACGTACATTGTTTCTGGAAGGAAACGCAAGAAACCTAGTAACACTAGTGGCTGGAGAGGGACCTTTTGTTATGTACCTTTTGATATCTATTGAATTTTTGTTCTTTGTGAATGAATTAATTTAAAAATGCAAAATACTAAGAACACTTAATACAGAAGAAAATCTGTAAGGAGGTTGTGATAATTTTGCATTTAGGGTTTTAACCAAGAAGATCTGGAAGAAGAAAAAAGTGAAACACAGGTAAAAGAAGCAGAAGATTCAGATTCTGATGATAACATAAAGAGAGGAAAACAGTAAGTTTGTTTTTAAGGAATTTGTTAAAGAGAAGTTAAAAAATCAAGGTAGACACTATTAAATTTTCATTTTGGTTCCCGATTAAGTTTAGGAGTGGATCTATTCCTGTTTTTCTCCATTTACGGTGTTGTCAGTGAATTACCTGCTGTTGTTACTTGTTTTCATTTAGCCTGTGCTTAGATGTCTTTCTTTGTGGAGTTGTATTTATATGGCACCAGACTTAATTTATGTTTCACCAAATAAACTCTTATGAAAAATAACCTAATTTTAAAAATACCTTTTTGAGAGAAAAGCTGATTTTATGGGGCAGGGGAAGTAAGTCTAACATCTTAACTACAAAATATTACTTGACCATATTTCACTTACTTTTGTTGAGCTAGTTGGAATCTATGTTCAGAAAAATCTGATATCTTAAAAGATGTTATACAGTAATAGAAGGATTAGTTACTCTTTCCAGTTGTAAAGATGTTTTTAAAAAGTAGTTTCATTTTGAATTCCTAGCGGCATGCAGTAATTAAACCGAATGAGTCTGGTAGTACTTCTGGAAATTGAATTGATATGATAGTGGCAGAGATTAACTTCCTCTTTTTTAAGTGGAATGATTCTGAAGAAAGCCATAAAGGTTTGAGGTGCTTAGCAAGCCTATAGATTTCCATGTGTATCTCTCATTATGTTTTGAGAGTTATACTTCTTATCACTGAAAAGCGGCAGCTTATTTTTCATTTTTTCTGCTCATGATGTATAAGACAACAGCATTCAGATAATGAACACCTTCCTAGTCCAAGAAAGGGCGGTGCCACTAAAGCTGAATGAGTCCCCTCAGTTGGAACTTAAAATGTACTTTCTCAAACCGATAGATGCAAGTGTGGATATACTGCATGAGAAGTTCCGGGCTATTAGTGATTTACATGTGTATATATATGACAGGGTAGTACAGGAATTGAACATAAAGTCTAGGATCAACTGTTCTTTTAATAGCAAGTTGTAAGTACAGTCATGCGTCGCTTAACAGGATATATTCTGAAAAATGTGACATTAGGTGATTTTGCTGTTGTATGAACATCATAGTATTATGCAAACCTACATGGTATTGCCTACTACCCACCTCAGCTGTATGGTAAAGCCTATTGCTCCTAGGGTACAAACCTGTGGAGCATGTTACTGTACTGAATGCTGTAGGCAGTGGTAACACGATGGTATTTGTGTATCTAAACATAGAAAAGGTACAGTTAAAATACAGTATAGTTGGGCGTGGTGGCTTATGCCTGTAATCTCAACATTTTGGGAGGCTGAGGCAGGAGGATCACTTGAGGTCAGGAGTTCAAGACAAACCTGGGTGACACATAGTGAGTCCCTGTCTCTACAAAACATTTAAAAAATTAACCAGGCATGGTGGTATGGGCCTGTAGTCTCAACTATTCAGGAGGCTAAGGTAGAAGGATGAGCCCAGGCGTTTGAGGCTACGGTAAACTAGGATTGTGCCACTGCACTCCAGCCTCGGTGACAGAGCAACACCCCAACTCTTTAGTGTGTGTGTGTGTGTGTGTGTGTGTGTGTGTGTGTGTGTGAGAGATAAAATATGGTACACCTGTTTAAGGTACTTGCTATGAATGAAAGCAGGACTGGAATTTGGTCTGGGTGAGTGGTGAGTGAATGTGAAGGCCTGGGACATTACTGTACACTACTATAGGCTTTATAAACACTGTACACTTAGGCTACACTAAATTTACAAAAAATATTTTTTTTCTTCAATAAAAAGTTAACCTTAGCTTACTGGATGGCCACCGTCGTATTCGCAGTTCGTCATTGACCGAAACATCGTTATGCGGCGCATGACTGTACTTGCACTTTTAAAAGAAGGTAGCACTTCATTGAGTTAGAATTAAGAAATTTGGTGTTATTAATTGTGGTGAAAGTAAATGTGTATTTAAAAGACAACTTGTATTTCACTTGCTTTTGTTTACTGATTTAGTATGGACTTTCTGTCGGATTTTGAGATGATGTTGCAGCGAAAAAAGAGCATGAGTGGCAAGCGCAGGCGGAACCGTGATGGTGGCACCTTTATTAGTGACGCAGACGACGTCGTGAGCGCCATGATCGTCAAGATGAACGAAGCTGCTGAGGTGAGTTGTGTTGCTTCTAGGTTCACCTTCTTTTCCTCCCACTGAGTTTATTGGATGCCCTTTTTTTGATGCTTAACCCTTAAATGACAGTTAAGATGCTTTGCTTTTTGTAATAAAGCATTTACTGTTCTAAATTTTAATCATGGAAATATTTTAATTTTTTAGTCACGTGTTTAGAAAAAGTGAAAAGATGAAATATTCAGTAAAATGAAACGTTTTAGGTGAATGGCTTTGCTAGTTTCATGGGGCATGGTTTTATTCTCAGATTTGGCTAGTTCACCACAAAGTTTAGTTTCTTCATATATTAAAGGTGTTACAAATTCATGTGTTGTTCTCTTGCTCCTGATCAAGACATGGCTTCTTCCATTGCATTGTAAAAATCTGCTCAACTTATAAAAATTGGCCCAGTAGTATGTTTAAAAAACAAGTTCAGATCTTTTGGAGACACTTACTGAGAGTTCAGCAGTGGATTCAATGATCTGTGTCTAGCATTTCTTTCAAAACAATTCAAGAATGGAGGAAAGTAGCTAAAAGAAGACTAGCCGTGTGTATTTAATTGTTGAAATGTATGCAACAGGCATATTATTCTACATTCTGTATTTGTAGACTTTGAAATTTTTCATAATTAAAAAAAATAGAAAAAACTGCCCAAGTAAATACTGAAACTCTTCTTTGATATAGTGTATTCCAATATCATATAACCTCACACCTGGAAAATTGTCCCTAGTATCATAAACCAAAATTTCCCAGTTGTGATTTGTACCTTTAATGAACTCTGAAAACTTGACAGTCATGCTAATATTCTAACTTAAAATGGTTTCTCTCAACTTGTAGTTGTTAAAGGCAATTCTAATAGTTTTGCGGGTTTGACTGACATAGATACAGAGCTTGGTGCTCTGCAAAAGATCCATTCTTAAGTTACTCTTTCTTGTAGGAAAAATTGTTTCTTTGAAAAACTGTTACTTTATTTTAAGGTTCAGAATTACAGTGAATTCAACATTAACAATGAGTACTGTTTTAAAAAAAAATCTTTGTTTTTTTTCTGAATAGGAAGACAGACAGTTGAACAATCAAAAAAAGCCGGCACTGAAAAAATTAACTTTACTGCCTACTGTAGTTATGCACCTTAAGAAGTAAGTGTTTTGTTTTCTTTAAAATGTCTTTTTCCTTTTCATGGAATGATAATTCAAATGATGTACTGGTGTTCTAGGAATACTAAATAATGATAGCCTTCTATCAGTTCACAGAAAGATAATGAATAAAATTTCCTAAATTATATTTCTTCATAAACTTTTATTAAACCTTGATGCCTGGTGCAAACAGAACACATAAAAAATTGATACTAATGAAAGAAAAACTTGGAAACTACTAATTTTGTGTGTTTTTGTTTTTGTTTTTTGGTAGAGACAGGATCTTGCTATGTTGCCCAGGCTTGTCTTGAACTCACTGGGCTTAAGTAATCCTCCCACCTCATCCTCCCAAAGTGCTGGAATTACAGACATGAGCCACTGCACCTGGCCCCTAATTTTGTTCTTTATAGACAGTTTTTGGTCTAGTAAAATTACATTTGTTTTCTCCGTGTGATGGAAAACAGTAAATCTTGGAAGACCCTACCTGAAGGCTGCATTGTCCAAGGCTTGTATGACTCTAATGGGTCACAATTATTGGTCCTTCTGAAGTAATGATGCCCTTTTTGAGTAGATCCTTGTTTCTAACTTTTTTCGTTGATTTGCTTTTTTTTTTTTTTTTTTTTTTAAATTAGAGACAGGATCTTGCTGTGTTGCCCAGGCTGGTCTCGAACTCCTGGGCTCAGGCGATCTTCCCGTCTCTACACCTGAAAGTCAAAGTACTGGAATAGGATTACAGGTGTGAGCCACCACGCCAGGCCCCGATTTGCTCATATTTCTGAGCAACCTTGCTTTCCCTTTGAACTAAGCCGTAGCCTACTTTTGATGACTGAGGAAATGTATTGGTGCATCAGTGAGCCACCACCAGCATGGCCTAGAGCGTCTGTAACTAGAAAATTTCTCCCTGTGTTCTAACAGGGAAAACTCTCTGTGGCGGGTTTTATGTATATAATGTCTTGTTTTCTATTAACATAACTGATTCTAGTACATGAAATGGAATTTAAGTATTATTTTATTGAGGGTGTTTTTTGTTTGTTTGTTTGTTTTTTGTCCTGCCAGCAGAGTGCTGGTCTCATTGGTGTCCTGCAGAGAATAGCAATTCTGGGTTCACCACCATGTACAATTTTTCAATAATCACTATTTCAATAGATTGAACATTATTTTTATTTTAGTTGAAATGATTGGAGTTAATTGTTGTTACTGTCTGTACCATTCATATCAGCATTAATTTATCTTGTGTAACTTGAGTTTGTTTTGTTTTCAGCAAATCATTTTTTGTCAGGTATATGCGTTTCTGGAAGATAAGAACTAAATGTCACACTGCTTTTGAAACCAGAATGGTGTTCAGTAAATACCAAATTTACATGAATAACTTTTTTAAAGCAGTTTTTAGAAACATCACTAACTATGTAAGAAAAGTCAGAAGATACAGTAGAACCAAGGTTCACGGAAGTTTTAAAGATTCTTCTTATTACCGCAGGCAGGACCTTAAAGAAACATTCATTGACAGCGGTGTGATGTCTGCCATCAAAGAGTGGCTCTCACCCCTGCCAGACAGGAGCTTGCCCGCACTCAAGATCCGGGAGGAGCTGCTGAAGATCCTGCAAGAGGTTAGAGGCAGATCATCTGACTGTTCTTCATTAAGTATCTGTTGTGGTCTGTGTGGTCATAACCTGTGTAGTTTACAGTGTTTGTATATGTTCTCTCTGCTACAGCCTGCCCGAAGAGGGGTTGGAAAAAAGGAACATATCTAGTAAAATGAGCGTGAAAGGGAAGACCTTATAAAACTTCATGTAACTATTGCATTGAAGGGAAAAGATCTTAGAGCAGCTGTGATGTGTCTGAGAAGAGTAGCACAGTAGTGGGCAAGTTCTGGGGAGACGTGACGTAGAATGAACACCAAATTCAGAGTCATAGGAACCTGCATTTGTATCTTGAGCTGGGCCACCTTATGTAGTTGTGACACCTTGGGTAAGCTATTTAACTTCTGAAGCAATTCCCAAGGAGCCTCCTATGCCACGCACTGTGCCAGGTGCTTTATATATGTATTGGTTCGTTTCTTCCTCACAGTAAACTGACAAGGTAGGTGTACTATTTCCATTTTACAGATGAGGGAATTAGATTCAGAGAAGTTAAATGACTTGTCAAGGTTACATAGCTAGAAGGTGGCTGTGTTTGGGTTCAGTCTTAGGTCTGTTGGATTCTGAGGCCTGTGCCGGCTCCTGTATTAAACTGCTAACCTCTAAGTATGCTTAGTTCATACTTTCTCACATTGTTAGGTTTTACTTCAACTCAGCTGTAATACTGAACTCTCAACCTTTTTTGTTGTTGTTTTTTGTTTGTTTTTGTTTTGTTTTGTTTTGTTTTTGAGATGGAGTTTCGCTTCTGGTTCCCAGGCTGGAGTACAGTGGCACGATCTCGGCTCACTGCAACCTCTGCCTCCTGGGTTTAAGCGATTCTCCTGCCTCAGCCTCCCGAGTAGCTGGGATTACAGGCAGCCACCACCACACCCGGCCACTTTTTGTATTTTTAGTAGAGATGGGGTTTCACCACATGTTGGCCAGGCTGGTCTTGAACTCCTGACCTCAGGTGATCCACCCGCCTCAGCCTCCCAAAGTGCTGGGATTACAAGCGTGAGCCACCGTGCCCGGCCTGAACTCTGAACTTTTGATGTGGACACAAAGTTATCTTTGTGCTCTATTTCTGTAGATCCTGAAAATGGAATTTTTTATTTGTACTATTGTGAAGGCGCCAGGTCTCTAGTATAGATTAGCAAGACCCCCAGCTTCTGAGTGATTAATGTGTGTGTATGTGTTTATGTTCCCCAGCTGCCTAGTGTGAGCCAGGAGACCCTGAAGCATAGTGGGATTGGACGAGCAGTGATGTATCTCTATAAACACCCCAAGGAATCAAGGTCCAACAAGGACATGGCAGGGAAATTAATCAGTATGTACATTTTCCTTTTCGTTTGCTGTGTTTATGTCTGTAGATAAGAGAGAGATGCGTATATATAAAAGCTGTATTTTTACTAGTATTTGTTTTGAATGAGTCAGTAAAGTGGAATCGAAAGTTTTGAATAGCTTCGTACAGGTACCAGCCTTTTCTTTTAGACTTTAAAAAAACAAAACAAAACAAACCTTCTCAGTATAATTAAGTATACTATTATTAAAAGTAGCAAGTAAGGCTGGGTGCAGTGGCTTAATGCCTGTAATCCCAGCACTTTGGAGGCTGAGGTGGGTGGATCACAAGGTCAGGAGATCAAGACCATCCTGGCTAACACGGTGAAACCCCGTCTCTACTAAAAATACAAAAAATTAGCCGGGCGAGGTGGCGGCGCCTGTAGTCCCAGCTACTTGGGAGTCTGAGGCAGGAGAATCACTGGAACCCGGGAGGTGGAGCTTGCACTGAGCCGAGATCGCGCCACTGCACTCCAGCCTGGGCAACAAGAGTGAGACTCAGTCTCCAAAAAAAAAAAAAAAAAATCGCAAGTAAAAAGTATGCGTTTTCTAGTCATGGGTCGAGAGCATGGAGAGAGGGGTTAGATTGCAGGCTGTGGTGTTGATATTACCTGGATTCAGATCATGAATCCACCACCTACCTTACTGCGTTTCCTTAGCGAGTGATTTGTGCTCTGTAAAATTGAGATAATTATGTGTTTTCTTCTGGGTGACTTTAAAGATTAAATGAGAGGTTGTGTCTAAAGCATGGTGCCTGGCACATAGTAAGTACTCAAGAAACAGCCCCCGTTGTTGTTGTTGCTTGCACATTGGTCTCCAGAACCTTTTTGCACGTTCTTATTTAATGATGCCAGAGAAATCCAGAGAAGTCTAAACCAAAATTTATGTGATCAAGCATATTGTTTGTGAAATTATTCAGTTTTAAGAATGAAACCCGTGTTCATTTTTGTTATCCTTCTTAACTCTTCCTATGTTCCATGTTGAAAAGGAATTTTAAGAACTTCAAGGCTAGATTGAAAAAGTAACTACTACATTTGAATATAATAATTATTTTTCTTTTGAATTGCTAAGTTTGTCAGAAGCTTTTAGAGAAATGTAAATTTCTTCTATAAAACAGAGATATACTGCTGTCTTTGATCTTGTTAGTAGTCTGCAGTTTACTGCCTATTAAGTGATAAACTTTTGGTGCTTTTATGCAGTGGGTTTGCGACTTTCTTTTTTTGCCCCAGACTGAGAAAAGCAGAATATCCCTCCTGGTGTCCATGACTTACTCCAGCAGCGATTCTGAATCCATAAGTGGGGTCAGTGGGGCGATTGTAAAAGACTGTAGACCCCCTGAGAACCCCTGCTTCCTTCTTTGTGTGACAGCACCCATGTTCGGTCTATAAAGGTCCTTTCTCATTTGTAGAGTGTATTCAATGTAGCGGTAAGCTACATTATGTCTCAGAACAAAGGCATCAGTTGGCTCCTGGACTTTGACTGACTGAACAGTGGCATGTACTTTCTTTCATGGTCATGGTAGCAGCTATATTAGACTTAATGAAGTACAGAGTCTCCATCCATACTGTTAAACTGTAGTTTTTACAGATATAGACCATTTTGTAAGGTAGTGGTGAGGGAGCTTGTTTTGGGTTAGGATAAGAAAGCAGAATTTCAAGACTTTGTATTTCCAGTAAACTTAGAAATTAGTTTACCTTTTAAAATAAATAAAAATTTTAAATAAATGTCTTTTATGAAATGTCAATCCAGCTAATTGTTGACTATCAAAGTGTGTCACATGTTACTTTCTTTAAATCTCTGTGGTGATCTTTTACATTAAATTTTCTGAATCAGCCAGAGTTAGTCACGATACTGGCATTTTGCTTTGTTTATCCTATAAATTCTTCTGAAATAATGGGCTCTTCAAGGAAAGAATATTCTAAATGTCTAGAATATCCCCTCACACTAGGGTGCAATTATTTGAAAAAAATGGTAGAGGAAATGCAATTTTATGGGCAAAATAATTGATTTTTTTCTTACTACAGATGAGTGGTCTAGGCCTATATTTGGTCTTACCTCCAACTACAAAGGAATGACAAGAGAAGAAAGGGAGCAGAGAGATCTAGAACAGATGCCTCAACGACGAAGAATGAACAGGTATGAGGGAACAGGTATGAGTAAGTGGAATACATGTTATTGTTGTAGTAACTCAGTTTTAAGTAAGATCATTAGGAAACCTGCAAGATGATAGAATTTCCTTTCCTCTCAGCTTGATATATCTACATAATTCACAATATCCTTTTAGTTTAAATGTGATAGTGTATAGTCAGGGTCCTGTCCTCCTAACCAGACCTTTCTGGGTCAGTTTGTTGGAACAGAGCCTCTTTCACGATACTGATTGCTTGTGTTCCAGCCACTTGCAGAAAACAACTTTCTGGGTCCCATTTCTGAGTTCCTAGAATAAAAAATGTTATAGGTTTGGTTTGTATCAATATAGTGGACATACAGTTGCATCTAGGAGGACAGGGTCATTAGTTACAAATATGGCAATTACGGCTCACCCACAAGGAAACCTGTTATGCAGATGAATACTAAAATGAGTAGTACTTTTTAAAGATTAGGAGTTATTTTCCCTGATCCATCGTAAAAGAGCTATTAATAGTTATGGTCTGGCCGGGCGCGGTGGCTCAAGCCTGTAATCCCAGCACTTTGGGAGGCCGAGACGGGCGGATCACGAGGTCAGGATATCGAGACCATCCTGGCTGACACGGTGAAACCCCATCTCTACTAAAAAATACGAAAACTTAGCCAGGCGAGGTGGCGGGCGCCTGTAGTCCCAGCTACTCGGGAGGCTGAGGCAGGAGAATGGCGTAAACCCGGGAGGTGGAGCTTGCAGTGAGCTGAGATCCGGCCACTGCACTCCAGCCTGGGCGACAGAGCGAGACTCTGTCTCAAAAAAAAAAAAAAAAATAGTTATGGTCTAAGTTTGATATTTTAGTTTGCTCTTTTTCTGAGTTATTAGGTTCTAATATTCCTGGTATCTCCTTGTTTACTTTTTTTCCAGCACTGGTGGTCAGACACCCAGAAGAGACCTGGAAAAGGTGCTGACAGGAGAGGAGAAGTAAGGTTTTAATGTTAAGTTTTCTTCCTAGACTATGTAGAGAATTTCCGTTTGCTGCTTTAAGAAAAGTAGTAAATGAAATGATGTTATGTTCTCATTCACTGGAGGTGACTTTCATTTTAACGTTTAGTATCTACAAAGCATTGTATTGGGTACTCTGGGGATGTAAGGAAAATTGAGAAAATACTTCATTCAAAGATTTTTTTGCTGCTTGCTAAGTGCTAGATTCCTTGTTGTGATCTGAGAATTTAAAAACAAATTAAAAATAGTCTATGCTCTCAAAAAGTATAAGTCTTTACAAGGATGATAGGCAAAGGGAGGTCTTTGGTAAAGCCATGGGGTAAGTGTGCCAGGTCTGTGTTTGGAATGACAAGTAGACTGAAGGGGTTGGACAGTAGTATGGGGCCTGATAAGGTTGGAAATAATAGACCAGTGAAGGGCTTTGAATCAAGATGACGAATTTTTGCATGCCTTGTGATTCCCCAGGAAGTTGTTGAGACTGGATGTGAAGCCATCTGGTTTGATTTGATTTAGGATGCTGATGCCAATGGCATCGTGTAGGATGGGTTGGAGGGCAGTGGGACTGAGGCAGTGGTACAGCTAAACAGAGGTGGTAGTGGGGGAACAGAGGGGTGAGAAGATACTGCAGAGGCAAAGCTGTCATATGTTGGTGACTTAGTGGGAGAGAAGATGTCTAGAGTTAAAGACTTCAGCCAAAATTTTAACCTAAGTGCTGAGACAGTGTCATTACCTTTCACCAAAATGGAGGGAGAAGTGGATTTGAGGAAACAGGCAAGTTCTCTTTTGAGCATATTAAATGTGAGATGCCCAGTGAGATAGTCCTGTAAATATTATGGGTCTAGAACTTGTAAAGAGATGTTTGGGCTAGAGACCTAGATTTGATGGTTCTCTCCATAAAAAAGATTGTTCAGTCAAGAAAGTATAAAGTAAGAAATGAACTAAACCATTTTGAAAGGGGGCATAGCCAGGCAGAGTAGCCAGTGAAGGTGAATGAGCAGCTGTGGTCCTATGTGTTGGAGCAGAGCCTGGAGGGGAATGAGGCTGAGCTGGAGGTGGCAATGGCAAAAGCATGGGCCAGTGGCAGGTGCTGCAGAAGGCTTTGTGCGGGTGAGTTGGTAGTCAGGCAGCATCCAGATTGCAAGAGGAGAATAGGGGATGAGCCAGAGGAAGCAAGTTTGTTTAAGAAGGAAGTTGATGATGAGGCCGTGCTTCAGAACGAAAGTAAGAGTTACAGGGAATTTTCTTGGCAAGCCAATTAACCTGTTCATACGTATATGAAGGTTATAAAAGTTTAAGGTTGGCTGGGCACGGTGGCTCACGCCTATAATCCCAACACTTTGGGAGGCTGAGGCAGGCGGATCAGGAGGTCAGGAGATCGAGACCATCCTGGCTAACATGGAGAAACCCCATCTGTACTAAAAATACAAAAAATTAGCTGGGCGTGGTGGCAGGCACCTGTAGTCCCAGCTACTTGGGAGGCTGAGGCAGGAGAATGGCACAAACCTGGGAGGCGGAGCTTGCATGAGCTGAGATCATGCCACTGCACTCTAGCCTGGGCACCAGAGCGAGACTCTGTCTCAAAAAAAAAAAAAAAAAAAAAAGTCTAAGGTTAAAAATGGGGTAAACTGTACAAGAGAATATAAACAATTGAGAATTTTTTACCCTTCTCTCCCCATCCCCAATAGACACACATAGATCCGCTCTTTACTAGTTACCTAAAGGCTGAATGGTTTGAATGCCCAGGCATCTATAGATAGGCTTTACTTTGGAAGGTTAGTAATCTTATTTTAGTCTAGCATGGTTGCCCACAGATTTGCATAGAACTAAATACATACACATAAATGAGTGCAAGTGAAACTGGGGAAGTGTAAATGAGATCTGTGTACTGTATCAACATCAGTATCCTGGTTGTGATACTATACTGTAGATTTGCAAGTTGTTACTATTGGGAGAGACATTGGATCTCTCTCTGTATCATTTCTTACAACTTCATTTGAATCTGTAATTATCTTCAAAAGATTTTTACAAAAATAAACATTAAAAATTACTGTAGGAGTTGTATATTGAAAAACTACTTTATGGGCATACTGAGAGTTTTGGGGGGTCATTTGACGACTCAGTTCTTCACAGTTCCTCATCTCACAAGTGAACTCATGAGTGACTCCACTAGACAAGAGAAAAGGGGATTCATGCTGGTGGGACTAGCCTTGGAAGGCAGAGGGGCATGAGTATATCTGAAGCTGAGGAGAGGAGAAAATGATTCATGCAGATGCAGAGCAAGTTGGCTTTGGAAGAGAAGCAAGGAATGCACACTGGAGTGTGTGTGGTGACAGGCTAGCTGAGAGGCGGCAGGAGGGTGGATGGGGTGACCTGAGGTGGGGAGCAGAGCGGTTTGGAACATTGCAGCTGAATGGGTGGATGTAGAAACAGTAGTGTGAAATGGCCTGTGTGCCCCAGTGTGGTTGGCCACACAAGCAACACGTTCTTCCTCTTCCCTTTTTCAGGGCTCTTAGACCTGGAGATCCTGGATTCTGTGCCCGGGCAAGGGTCCCAATGCCCTCAAACAAGGACTATGTGGTCAGGCCCAAATGGAATGTGGAAATGGAGTCATCCAGGGTAAGCAAGTGGAGGATCGGCAAGGTGGATCTCACCTGCAGATTACTATTTTACTCTTTCCTTCATACGTTAATAACCCTTGTAGCTCTTAAGGCTTGTCTGATTCAGAGAGGACTGTTTTCTGGTCGCTTATCTAGCCAAACCACAAATTGAGCAATAGAGAAAGGAAAAGTCTTACCCAGGATTAAAGTTTATTGCTGATGAACTTTTCTTCAGACCTAATGCAACATTATCAGGTAGAGAAGTTTGTTTTTATTAATCCCTTCAAGTGAGGCTTGAAATTGAAACCTGGTGTATTCTGATACAGTGAATTTTTTTTTTAATAACCATGAGAAACAGAGCTTACATGCTTCAGCAGACCTACCTCTCCCTTTCTCTTAGACAGTTTAAGCAATTCCGTTGGCAATAATTAGGGTAGACACTTACTCTGTTATCACTGTAAATACTGCTCAGTGGATCTTCAGTGTTTCTCCGTAATCTCTCTTTATTCTCCAATCAAACTACTGCTTCTAGCCTGGTATTCTTAAAAAGGGCCTAAGCCGATTGGAAAAGCATAAGAGGCGATTTGCAGAACAGAAACGACTCAGCAAAGTGCATCGTGCTGTCAAGTTCAGCATTGAAGGCAACAGGATGCCCCTGTAGGCCTGGCCCTGCCAGAGTGTGTACACGAGAGGTATTCCCAAGGAAGCATGTACTGTGCATGGGCTTGAATTGTCAGCAGTCAGAGTGAAACGTGTGTGTGTGTGCTTTCTGAATCAGAAGAGGCCGCGTCTGCTTTTAGTTTCGAAATAATGACCGTAACAGGCACCTTGGGTTATGCAAGGCCTCTTGAATATTTAGAAATTTTGACATGGAAGCCCCTTTCTTTATCAGTATCCTAGAGACTAATAGATAATTACTTCCCTAATATGCATTTGGGTCTTCCTGACTGGTACCCATTTTTATGAAAAAAGTTTTTGTTAGGACCCAGAATTACAGTGATATGTGTTACAGGCTGTAAACTGGTTAGCGGCTTCTCGGTGGGAAGTAGCTTGTTTTCCTGCTGTCAGTGGCTCAGCAACATGCATTTGAGGACTCATTGCATAAAGCCTTACACTAAATATTTAGGAGATGAATTTTATTAACCCATACTCACAATGTGGTCAGAAATGAAAAAGACTTTGGAACGTTCATAAGCCCGACTCACTGATCCGCTGTGCTTTGAGATTAATAGTGGCACCTTTGTTGTGGAGTACATACAGTCTGTGTGTTGCCTGCCTTTTGTGCTTCTCCATGACCCCTGCTTTGGCAGCTGTTTCCACTGACTCCACTCTCCTACCTGCCAGTTCATGTTGCTGTTAAGTGACTATCAAAACAAAATGTACTTTCTTATTTCTTGAGAATAAATCAAGGGTAGAGAAGGACTAGTTCTGTGCCAAGAACTTCCTCCTCTCTTTCCTTTTCTTCTTTCTTACTTGTGCCCATATCCATGTCCCTGATCACCTCTCCATGTCCCCTGTACCCATTTCTTTTTTGCCCTTCTGTCCTTTTTCGAGACGAGTCTTGCTCTGTCGCCCAGGCTGGAGTGCAGTGGCGCGATCTCTGCTCACTGCAAGCTCCGCCTCCTGGGTTCACACCATTCTTCTGCCTCAGCCTCCCAAGCAGCTGGCCCGCCACCACGCCCAGCTAATTTTTTGTATTTTTGGTAGAGATGGGGTTTCACTGTGTTAGCCAGGATGGTCTCAATCTCCTGACCTAGTGATCTGCCTGCCTCGGCCTCCCAAAGTGCTGGGATTAAGGCGTGAGCCACCGTGCTTGGCCAACAATTTGAGGTTTTAAATGTATTTCCAGATATGCCTTGAACTTAGTTTTTATAATTATAGAAAATTTTTAGGTACTAAGAGAAAAATTATTCACGGTCCTAGCATTCAAGAGCAGTTTGACATATTTGTTGTCTTTTTTTCTACTGATGACATTAATTAAAATTATACTAAATATCAGCCTGGACAACATAACAAGACTCCATCTCTACCAAAAAATTAAAAAATTAGCCAGGCATGGTGGCATGCACCTGTAGTCCTAGCTTCTTGGGAGGGTGAGGTGGGAGAATCACTTGAGCCCAGGAGTTTGAGGCTGCAGTGAGCTAGAATCCTGCCATTGCACTCCAGCCTGGGCAACAGAATGAGACCCTATCTCTAGAAAGAAGAAAAAAATACACACACACACACACACACGTACACACCCACAGAAAATGACCAAATTATAATTTGCTTTTTTTTTATTACGTATTTTATTTCTTTGTAGAGATGGTCTCACCATCTTGTTCAAGCTGGTCTCAAGCGATCCTCTGGCCTTACGGGCGGGAGCCACCACGCCTGGCCATGAATATAATGTGTTTATTCATTCCTTTATGGTTTCTGATTTTTTACTCCTAAATAATGTAGTAACCTGTGCTACATTGTATTTTTTATATGTTCATTTACTCCATGGAATACTTTTTAAATAACAGTAAAATGACAAAAGCAATGCCTGTTTTTTCATGAACTTTTAAAAATACAGAAAACAGACAAAATTAGTGCCATGTGTAATACCACTTCAACTTAACGTTAACATTTTAGATTATGTCTTTTTTTTTGTATGTATGCATAGACAATATTACTGGGTTTGTTTTTGTTTTTGTTTTTCCCAAGAGACATTGTGATCATATTCTTTTATACCTTGTTGGGTTTTTTATTTACCATGGTAAAAATCCATTTGAGTAAGCATTCTTGAGTGATTTCGCATTGTGTCTTCACACAGTTGTGCCATAATTGAAGCTGCTTTTGGTCTTGTTCTGGTGAAGCAGTGCGGCACACACTCTGACTTTCTAAGGAAGTGTAGTGTTCCCTTGATGAATCTGGAGGGAGATCATTGAACTCGGTGTGTGAGGTACTATGGTCTGTCTTTTCAAACTTGGGGTAACTAGGCATCTGCAACTACCAGTCATGTATTTTGTAACCCACTGGTCCGGGTGTGTCCTGATTGCTGAGGCTAGACGGATCCATCAGGGCTTAGACAGTTAGTGAGGGTCCTGGGAGTAGGCAAAGGGGAGTCCAATTAGTGTGTGGAGCTGCTGGGAATTGTGTAGTTGGCAGAGATTTGAGCAGGTAAAGCTTCCGATGTTGACCGAGTACAAGTACTAAGATCACGGCACATCCTCTGAAAGGAAGTCAGATATATGAGACTGTCCAGGAGATCTGGGAGATAGTGCGATGGTGGCATAGCTCTTTCTCATCTGACACTTTTTATGCTTACTCAGAGTACTAATACCAAGTATTGAGACTGATACAGAGTAATATTTGAATTGAGATATTCCTAGAAAGATAGGTCAACATGGCTCTTCATCAAGAATGACTTCGAGTTCCTTGCCTAGTGCTCACCTGGCTTCATGTTGGGGTTGAGGCTGGGTCCAGAGGTAGGATAAGATTTGGAAGGCTACCGGACAGAAAAGAAGCTCACCAGGCTGGTATTGAACCCAGAGTGTCTCCCAGGCCCCACCTTATTTTAGCATTCTTTTGAATTGAGTTTCAGAGGTGATTCAGTAGTAAACTTATGGGGAGAAGAATTAGAAAAACCCATCTCTTTTTTTTTTTTGAGACGGAGTCTCGCTCTGTCGCCCAGGCTGGAGTGCAGTGGCCGGATCTCAGCTCACTGCAAGCTCCGCCTCCTGGGTTTACGCCATTCTCCTGCCTCAGCCTCCCGAGTAGCTGGGACTACAGGCGCCCGCCACCTTGCCCGGCTAGTTTTTTGTATTTTTTAGTAGAGACGGGGTTTCACCGTGTTAGCCAGGATGGTCTCGATCTCCTGACCTCGTGATCCGCTTGTCTCAGCCTCCCAAAGTGCTGGGATTACAGGCTTGAGCCAGCGCGCCCGGCCAACCCATCTCTTTTTAAGCACTCACCATTCTTAAACATCTAAATTGTTTTACAACAGAGTCGGCAAACCTTTCTAGCATTTCTAAAAGATGGCAGTTTCTTGGAGACCACATCTTTGCAAGACAGTATTTTCAATATAAAATAGCCCCCAAACCAAACCTTTAAACATAAAGGGCAAGTGGGTAAAGACTTAATATTCTTTTTGTGTCAAGTATACTTAATGTAAATCTAGTTGCTTGTGAAGTAGTAAAATAGTAATAGCTCCTACTATTTTGTACACTGACTATATGTGCTCAGCCTCTGTGCTTGGATCTGACATCACTATCTCATTTCCTTCTCTCAGCAGTTCTGGAAAGAGGACCTACCATGGGTGTGCTTTGCCCAGGGTCACAGAAGTCACTGCATCAGAGCAGGGATTCACCCCAAGTCTAAAAACTCAAGAGCTCCCGCACTTAGGGGTTCACTTTACTAATCATCTAACCTCATTTATTACGCTTAAGGCTTTTTCTCAGCTGACTTGACTTTATTTTAGGTCATTCTTTTCTATGCCAGCACTGTTTGAAAGTGTATGTCAAGTGGTTAGCTCCACATTTGGTCTTCGAAAGGGAGAAGCATGCAGTTCAAATGTAATGTACATGATGGAATACGGAGAATCGTAGTTTCAGTTTCCCCCCCTTTCTCCCATCTAGGAGACCTCCATGGACTGCAGCAAAATTAAAAGTAAAGCACAGACAACAGAATTATTCTTCGTTGAGAGAGTTTAATATGCGTTTCTTATTATACTATTAGAACAGTCTGTAGGCTCTGTTCTTGAGGTCATCAACACACATTCTGGTTATTCTAGAGCTAGGAGCTCTTCTGGTTGCTAACTTTCAGTTATAAGAAGATGAAAGACAAAACTAGACTTATGTATTTCAGTAGTTTGCTCTTTAATTTTTCCCTTACTCTTAGTTTCAGGCGACCTCCAAGAAGGGTATCAGTCGACTGGATAAACAGATGAGAAAGTTCACAGCAGATATGGGAAAAAGCGGATCTTAGCAATTAAGATCAACATTGGGGGCAGCAAAGATGCCATTTTGATGCCTGGAATGTGTCACGTCTATACTGGGAAATGCGTGGACCTTTGGAAAGAGATGTTTTGCGACTTGTTTTTGATGTGATAAATGGTAGTTCGATGTGTATCAGAGTATTTATGGGACTGAACTGCTCTCGGCGGTTATGTTTAGAGCTGTTTTGTTGTGGCACTTTGTACGGAGGGAATGCTAGTCATGGCTATAGGCTTGCACGGTAAAATTTCATTCTCATTTGAGAGGCTATCTCTTCATTTTCTTAGAAAGGTCCCATTCTTAATAAGGCAAAGATTATTTTCATTGTGTAGGAACCACAAACCTTACGATATTACAGGGGTTTGTGACCTTTAGAGGTTCAATCCTACTTGATCCATTGTATAATAAAGAATTTATCCATGCTTACCCTGAATTTACTGTCCAAGGGAATGTCTGAAACTAACACGGCCCGGTTTCACAGGTGATAGAGTGTCTGTGTGCTAGTAGGGTGACTGTGGTGGGTTTTAGGATGGAACGGCCTAGGAACCCTAGACTAGGTGAGTCCTCCCACCTCAGCCTCCCAAGTAGCTGGGACCTGAGGCAGGTACCCACTGATGAAAGAGCTCTGGACCCACGGCTCCAATGGCTTCTTAGTTGGGTAGAAGGCAGATGGCTGGGAGGGACCCCTCTCTGGGGACAGGGGCACGGAAGCTCTGCCTTCCCTCCCAGACCTTCCCGATGTAGCTCACATGTTGGCTGGCCCTCCTAATTTCCTTATCTTCTATAAGCCAAAACTAATCACTTAGTGTTTTTCTAGGAAGCATAGTGCTTTCTAGGATTCATCAGTCATTTTAGCAAGTTCTTAAACCTGAGAGGTTTGCCTTAGGGCTTAAATTTGTAGCTGAGTCAGAAATTGTCAAATAGCCTACGTTACCCACTTGTGGCTTACATCTGAAGTAGGGGCAATGTGTGGAGGATTGATCACGTTAAACCTGTACAGTCCCTGATACCAGCTCTAGGCATTTAAATATCAGAATTGAATTGCAGTACCTCAGTTGGGGTGGAAATGGAATGCCAACAAAATCTTATTAATGTGTTTCTCTTACTTGGGATGGTGCAGTTCTCATTTTCTAGGATGAGGGGCTTATAACCAGAAAAGATCAGAAATACTACTGTCACGGTGAGCCGACCTGTAATCCCAGCACTTTGGGAGGCTGAGACAAAGCCAGGATCCGCGAGGTCAGGAGATAAAGGATCATCACAGCTATGCAGTGAAACCCGTCTCTACTAAAATACAAAACAAGCCCAGGTGGCAGTGCCTATGGTCCCAGCTGCACAAGGGAGGCTAGGAGCAGGAATGGTACAAACCTGGGAGAAGTGAGGAGCTTGTAGTGAGCTGAGATCAAGCCACTGCACTCCAGCCTGGAGTGACAGAGTGAGACTCCGTCTCAAAAAAAAAAAAAAAACTACTGTCTTCAAGGAAATATGGACATAACTGAAAATCACTATGCCAAAAGCTTAGAGCAGTTGAGCAGTTAGGGGAGAGAGAAAAATTATAGCTTGTGGCTGTTTCTTGTTGCTCTATTTTTGTGATACTCTTACTATTTTAATAGTCTCTATAGACTTAATTATGAGAGATCTCTTAAGGTCAAGATGATGAGGCCCAAGAACATTTTATCAACTAGATGATTTTAATTACAGAAATCCTACTCTCATACCGATTGGCACCTTGATCTTCAGAAACACATAAAACTACTTTTGGCCACAAAGACTTTTGAACAGCTAAAATAATGAAGTGTATGTACTAAAACACTGCTCACAAGAAACTCAAACTTTACTTTCAACAAACGCAGAAGCACAGTAGGATGTAGTGCTTTGTAAAAAGCAGGTACATAAAGCCTTTAGAAGGTAATAGCTAACCACTAGATGGAGACAGAAACTTTAAGCTTTTCTGTAGTGTTTTATACAAATACCCTCAAAAAACTTGAGAAGGAAAAAGCACAGACATCTAGTGAAGCCTTACACTGATCATTACAAAACAAATTTGAAACAAAGACAAAGGTTGTATTTAAGAAAGATTTGTAAGTTATTTATATGATTTTGTCATGTAATGGGGTCAGCTCCAATTACCTGAAAATTTCACTATTGCGGGGTAAAACTTACAATGTTGGCAAATAATAACGTTTTAAACCATACCTGGGGAATTCAAGATGGTAAGAGATTCTCCTGTACTGTGTTTGAAGGAAAAAGTTAGTTTCTATATAAATGATCCTTGGTGTTGGTTTTGTGGCAGCTCAAACCTAGCTGGCCAGAAAAACTTTAAATTTTGAAAATATTTCCAATTTACAGTAGTTGCAAAAATAGTAAATAAACTCTGGTATACTCACTGATATTTACCAAGTGTTAAGGTTTTGCCACATCATTGACTCTATCATCTTGTATATACATAGAACTATTTTTGCAGGCTCATGAGAGTAACTTGCCGACAACTTGTCCCTTGAGCCCCAAATACTTAAGCATATTTCTTCCAAGAACATAGACTTTAGTTTTGTCCCAGAATTGATGATACTAATTTTGACAACTTGGATATAATGATACAGAGTTGTGAAGGGGTTTGTTTGTTTTTTAAGAGATGGGTTCTTGCTGTGTCGCCCAAGCTGAAGTGCAGTGGTGTGATCATAGTTCCCTGCAGCCTTGAACTCCCAGGCTCAAGCAATCCTCCTGCCTCAGTCTCCTCCCAAGTGGCTGGGACTGTAGGCACGCACTGTTGTGCTTGGCTTTTCTTCTTCCTCTTGCTCTTCCTCCTCTTCCTCTTTCTCTTCTTCCTCCTCCTCTTCCTCTTCCTCCTCTTCCTCTTTCTCTTCCTCTTCCTCTTCCTCCTCTTCCTCTTCTTCCTCCTCTTCCTCTTCTTCCTCTTCTTCCTCTTCTTCCTCTTCCTGTTCTTCCTCTTCTTCCCCTTCTTCCTCTTCTGGTTTTAAGATTTACTATCTTAAACAGTTTTACTGCTCAGTGGCATTGAGTATGTTCCCAGAGTACAACCATCACCACCATTCATCTTCAGAAATCTTTTCATCTTGCAAAATTTTAACTCTACCCATCAAAGAACTCCCCTTTTTTCCTCCCCCAAGCTCTTGGCAACCAACATTCTACTTTCTGTCTCTGACAAGTTGTCTGTTCTAGGTACCTCATACAAGTGGAATCATACATTTGTCTTTTTGCGACTGTCTTATTTCACTTGGTATAATGTCCTCAAGGTTTGTCCATGTGTCCAAATTTCCTTGCATTTTAAGGTTGAATAATATTCCAGTTTGTGTATGTACCACATTCTGTTTGTCCATTCATCTGTCAGTGGACACTTGGGTTGCCTCCACCTTTGGCCATTGTGAATAATGCTGCTGTGATCATGGGTGTACAAGTATTTGCTCAAGACCTTTTTCTTCACTTCTAGAAACTATTAAAAAAGAACCTCCCTGTTTGTTTCTTTTTGTTTTTGTTTTTTTTCAATTCTTTTGGTTATATACCTAGAAGTAGAATTGCTAGATTATATGGTAATTCCATTTTAAATTTTTTTAGAAAGTGCCATACATACACTTTCCATAGGGGCTGCACAATTTTGTATTCACACCAATAATACACAAGAGTTCAAATTTCTCCATATGCTTGCTAACACTTGTTATTTTTATTTTTTGATGGTAGCCATCTTAAGTGATGTGAAGTGGTATCTTGTGATTTTAGTTTGTATTTCCCTAATGATAGTGATGTAGAGCATCTTTTAATGTGCTTTTTGACCATTTATGTATCTTCCTTGGAGAAATGTCTATTCAAGTCATTTGCCCAGTTTTAGATTGGGTTGTTTGGTGTGAGTTGTAGGAGTGCTTTGTGTATTCGTGTTAATGCTTTATCAGCTATATGATTTGCAAATATTTTATTTCATTCTTTAGATTGCCTTTTCACTCTGTTGATTGTGTTCTTTGATGCACACATTATTTAAATTTTGCTGTATCTCACTTTTTTCTTTTATTGCCGTGTTTTTGGTGTCATACCAAAAATATTATTGCCAAATTCAATATTACAAAGCTTTTACCCTATAATTTTGTAACTTTAGCTCTTATGTTTAGGTCTCTCATCCATTTCTAGTTAATTTTTTTGTATATTGTGTAAAATAAGGTTCCAACTTTATCCATTTGCATATAGATATCAAGTTTCCCTAGCAACATTTACTGAAAACAAAAAACTTACTTTCCCCATGGAATGGTCTTGGCCGCCTTGTCAAAAATCATTTGACCGTATGTGCAAGAGTTGATTTCTGGACTTTGTTCTTTTCCATTTGTCTGTATGTTGCAATATAGAACTGTCTGTGTGTCTGTCCCCACTATGACGCTGTTTTGATTACTGTAGCTTTGTAGTAAATTCTGAAGTCAGGACGTGTGAGTCTTCCAACTTTGTTGTTTTTCAAGATTGTTTTGGCTATTTGAGATTTCACGTGAATTTTAAAATGGATTTTTCTGTATATGCAGTAAACATAATTGGTATTTTGTTAGGAATTGCATTGAATCTGTAGAGGTGCTCTGGGTAGTACTGACTTAACGATATTAAGTCTTTGAATCATGAACATAGAATATCTTCATTTACTGGTGTCTTCTTTAATTTCCTTAATGTTTTGTGGTCTTCTTTTCCTTTTTTCCTTTTGTTTTTCTTTCTTTACTTTCTTTTTATTCTTCTTTTTGATTCAGATTCTCACTTTGTTGTCCAGGCTTGTCTCAAACTCCTGGCTTCAAGCAGTCTTCCCACCTCAGCTTTCCAAGTAGCTAGGACTACAGGTGTGTGCCACCATGCCTGGATAATTTTTTTTGTAGAGTTGAGGTCTTGCTATGTTGCCCAGGCTGCTCTTCAACTCCTGGCCTCAAGCGATCCTCCTGCTTTGGCCTCCAAAGTGCTAGGATTGCAGATGTGAGCCACCATGCATGGACTGTAGTTTTCAATGTACAAGTCTTTCGCCTCCTTGGTTAGCTATATTCCTAAGTATTTTATTCTAATTGATGCTGTCATAAATTGAATTATTTTCATAAGTTCCTTTTAGGATTGTTCATTGTTAACATGTAAAAATGCAACTGATTTTTGTGTTGATTTTTGCATCCTGCAGCTTTTCTGAATTTGTTTATTGTAACAGTTTTGTTTGGTTTTGGAGGTGTTTTGTGTACTCTCTGGGCTCATGTAATATCATGTTGTCTGCAAACAGATAATTTAATTTCTTTCCAGTTTGGATGCCTTTTTAATTTCTTTTTTATGCCTAATTGTTCTGGCTAAGATTTCCAGTACTATGTTGAATAGATGTGGTAAAAGTGGGCATTCTTTTCTTGTTTCTGATAAAAAGCTTTCAGTCTTTCACCATTGAGTATGATATTAGCTGTGGGCTTTTCATATATGACATTTATTATGTTGAACTTCCTTCTGTCCCTTGTTTGTAGAGTTTTTTTTTTTTTTTAAATCATGAAATGGTGTTGAATTTTGTCAAATGCCTTTTCTTCATCAATTGAGATGATCATGAGTTGTTTTCTTCATTCTGTTAATGTGGTATATTATATTGATTGATTTATATTTGTTGTTGAACCATCCTTGCATTTTGGGAATAAATCCTTCATGGTCATGGTGTATAATTCTTTTAGTGTGCTCTTGAATTTTGTTTGCTAGTATTTTGTTGAGGATTTTTGCAACATATTTATTAGGGATATTGGTCTTTAGTTTTAGTGCCTTTGGTTTTGGTATCAGGGTAGTACTGACTTCATAGTTTGGAGTTTGGAAGTGTTTCTGGGTAACACTGACTTCATAGTTTGGAGTTTGGAAGTGTTTCTCTTCAATTTTTTGAAGTATGAGGAAGATTGGTATTTGTTGTTTTTTAAATGTTTGGTGGAGCTCACCAGTAAGGCCATCTGGTCCTGAACTTTTGTTCATTGGGAGTTTCCTTACTAGTTACAGATCTGTTCAGATTTTTATTTTTTCATGATTCAGAGTTGGTAGGTTGTGTTTCCAGGAATTTAATTTGTCCGTTTTGTCTAGGTTATCCAATTTGATGGCTTACAGTTGTTCATAGTACTGTTTTATAATCCTTTTTGTCTCTGTAAAATGGGTCATAATGTCCCCCCATTTGAGTCTTCTCTTTTTCTTCACCTAGCTAAAAGTTGGTCAATTTCGTTGATCTTTTTGAAGAACCAACTCCTGGTTTCTTTGGGTTTTTTTCTCTTTTTTGTATTCTCTGTTATGTTTATCTCTGCTCTAATCTTTATTATTTATTTCCTTTTGCTTGCTTTGTGTTTAGTTTGTTCTTGTTCTTTAAGATATAAAATTAGGTTGCTGATTTGAGATCTTAAAATTTGAGCATTTGTAGACACAAATTTCTTTCAGCATTGCTTTTGCTTCATGCCATAAGCTTTGGTGTTTTTATCTTCATTTGTCTCAAGTTATTTTCTTATTTCCCTTGTGACTTCTTCCTTGACCCATTGGTTGTTTGAGAAAGTACCATTTGATTTCCACGTATTTGTAGATTTTATGGTTTTCTTTCTGCTATGGATTTCTAATTTTATTCCGTTGTGATTAGAAAGATACTTTATATAATTTCAGTCTTTTCAAATGTTTTGAGACTTATTTGTGGCCTAATAGCCTGTCCCAGAGAATGTTCCATATACTCTTGAGGAATATGTGTATTCTGCTTATTGTTGGGTGGTATGCTTTTTGTATATCTGTTAGGTCCAAATGGCCTATCATGTTGTTCAAGTCCTCTTTTTGAGACGGTTTCACTTCTGTCACCCAGGGTGGAGTGAAGTGGTGCGATCTTGGCTCACTGCAACCTCCGCCTCCCAGGCTCAAGTGATTCTCCTGCCTTAGCCTTTCAAGTAGCTGGGACTATAGGCGTGCGCCACTGTGCCTGCCTAATTTTTTGTATTTTTAGTAGAGATGGGGGGTGGTTTTACCATGTCGCCCAGGCTGGTCTTGAACTCCTAGGCTCAAGCAATCCACCCGTCTCAGCCTCCCACAGTGCTGAGATTACAAGTGTGAGCCACAGCGCCCAGCCTCTGTTTCTTTTTTGATCTTGTCTCTTGCTTTTCTATCAGTTATTGAAAGTGGGATGTTGAAGCCTACTGTTACAGAGTCATCTATTTCTCCCTTCAGTTCTATCAGTGTTTGTTCATATAGTTAGGAGCTGTTATGTTTGGGGGGTGTGTGTGTGTGTATGTGTATGTGTGTGTGCGTGTATATATATATATAATTGTTATATCTAATTGGTGAATTGACCCTTTTTAAAATATATAATGTTCTTTGTCTTTTGTACTGGTTTTTGACTTAAAGTCTATTTTATCTGATATTAGTATAGCCACCCCTACTCTCTTCATCACTATTTGCATGGAATATCTTTTTCTGTCCTTTGTCAACCTGTGTGCGCTTAGATCTAAAGTGAGTCTCTTGTAGACAGTGTATAGATGGATTCTTTTTTTTTTAAATTCATTCTGTCAATCTGTCTTGATTTGGGAGTTAATTTACATTTAAAGTAATTACTGATGGGGAAGGACTTACTGTTGGCCATTTTGTTGTTTTCTGTATCTCTTATAGGCTCTTTTTTGTCCCTCATTTACTCCCTTACTGTCTTTCTTTGAGTTCAGTTGAATTTTTCTTTTTTCTTTTTTTTTTTGAGATGGAGTCTCACTGTGTCACCCAGACTGGAGTGCAGTGGTGCAATCTCGGCTCACTGCAACCTCTGCCTCCCAGGTTCAAGCAATTCCTCTGCCTTAGCCTCCTGAGTAGCGGGGACTACAGGCACGCACCACCACGCCTGCCTGGCTAATTTTTGTTTCACCATATTGGCCAGGCTGGTCTCGAACTCCTGACCTTGTGATCGCCCGCCTCAACCTCCCGAAGTGCTGGGATTACAGGTGTGAACCACGGCGCCCAGCGAGTTCAGTTGATTTTTTTATAGTGGCATGTTTAGTTCCCTTCTCACTTCCTTTTGTGTATATTCTGTAGCTATTTCCTTTGTGTTACCGTGAGACTTACATAAAACATCCTAATGTTATAACAACCTGTTTTAAACTGCTAACTTTAATTGCATATGAAAGACGTCCTTTACAGCTCCATCTCTTCTTTATGTTATTGCTGTCACAAATTACATCTTTATGTATTGTGTACCCACTAGCAAAGATTTATAGTTTTTTATGCTTTTCTATTTTAGGTCCTGTAAAATAATTAGGGGAGTTACAAACCAAAATTGCAATAATACTGGTTTTTATATTTGTCTATGTGTTTACCTTGAAAGGAAAAATGTATATTTTTATACAGTCGTTGAGTTACTGTCTAGTGTTGTTTCCTTACAACCCTTTAACATTTCTTGCAGGGTAGGTCTAGTGGTGATTAATTCCTTCAGCTTTTGTTTATTTAGGGATATCTTAGTTTCTCCCTTGATTTTGAAGGATAGTTTTACCAGATACAGAATTCTTGGCTGGGCGCGGTGGCTCACACCTGTAATCCCAGCACTCTGGGAGCCTGAGACAAGCTGATCGTTTGAGCTCAGGAGTTCGAGACCAGCCTGGGCAACATGGCAAAACTCCATCTTTACAAAACAATAGAAAAATGAGCTGAATGTGGTGGCTCATACCTGTAGTCCCAGCTGCTCAGGAGGCTGAGGTGGGAGGATCCCTTGACTACAGAAGGTTGAAGCTGCAGTGGGCTGAAATCACACCACTGTACTCTAGCCTGGGTGACAGAGTGAGACCCTGTCTCAAAAAAAAAAAAAAAAAAGAAAAAGAAAGAAAAACAATCGGTTTACAGGTTTTTCTTTCATCACTTTAAATATATCATCCTGTTGCCTTCTAACCGCAGAGTTTCTGCGGAGATTGTCCTGGTGGGGTAGAGAGAGACTACTAGTAAAGTACTGTAGATTTTTGGAAGGCATTGGTAACCACTGTCTATAAACCAACTCTTCCCCACCTGCCTGTGTACTGTTCCTCTCAGACAGGCAGAAATTACTGACTCAAACTCCATACTGTCTCTGTGATCTTCCCCTATCGCAGCAGCAGAAGTCCTCTGACGTAAGACTCCTCCCGGAGCAGGCAGAGTGTAGTTTCGAGTGATGTAGATGTCTATTACTTGTATATTAAACGATTAGAGAGATGTTTGGTAAGTTCTAAGACGTAGGATTACCCAGTGTTGTCATGGGCTAGAAATGTTGCAAAAATACGTGAGGCAAGGTCTCAAGTTGGCTGACTGTACTATTAAGCTACAGACATGCACTTCCTGTGTTCATCAGTTTTTCAGTTAGCAATAATCACTCCTCGAGTAAACCTCATTGTCTATGATAGTGCCACTGCGCAAAGCTCGTCCATCAGTTTTTGAAGAAAGGGGAGTACGTCGCAGGATTACCTGTGTGCCTTGTTTTAAGCAAGCTCGACACATAAAAGTCATGGTTTCACCAAAACTTGAAGGTTATTGTTTGGTACGAGATTCAGCAGAAGACTTTAAAAGCATTTTTGTTACCTTAAAGAAGGACTCGAATTACAAAGTTTGAAGAAGCAACTAGTAAAAACACCACTCACGTTAGAAGAAGAGGGTTTGGGTCTGTTCTCCCAAAGACTGATTCTTACAAAACCCAGGGTCCTGGGCCCAAAGGTTCTTTCTGTGGCATAACTGCTTAAAAATGCGAGAGGAGAGATTCAGGGCGTGTCAGTCCCAAGGACAGACAGCTAGATATCCTTTGGTTCTACTTGACTGGGTAGCAGTGGGCAAGGCTTTAGGGAAAACACTTTGTAAATGTTATTATGATGGCATGTAAAGGCACAGGATTGGCAATAAAGGGACCTGGAGTTTGGTCTCCAGTATGAGAGGATTTCTTTCGGGCAACGGATGATATTGCCACACAGTCAGGAGAGGGGATGAGCCTGGTCTTTGAGTTTGCAGGGGGAGTGATTTATTTGTAATTCTTTATTTTATGATGTTTGTGCAAGAAGTTAAGTATTTTGGCTAGAGATAGCATGGAAATAGAGTGAGTTCCCCAGACCAGTTCTATGTAAGACCAGCAGAGAAGGTTAGGTCAGTGAGCACTGGTGTTTCGAAGGGCTCTCTCCTGGAAGTCAATCAATGTAGTCATGAGTAGGAATTCCAAGCTGGCCTCTACTAAAAACCAGATCAGGGAAAAAGTAGGGCCCAGGTCAAAGAGACTGTGAGCTCCCAGGGGCAGGGACCAGGTCTGTCTGATTGTCTCTATTCGGCGTATTGAACTGAACTAACATATAGCACTTGTCATTTAACATCAATTATAATTCTGTGAGATACTTGCATTTTAGATGAGGAAAATGGCCCAGAGAGACCAACGTGCCTCCCATCTACTGAGTGGCTGAGCCAGAATTCAAGCTCAGGTCTCCTGATTCCAGATCCCGTGTGCCTTCCTGACCACCGTATCAGCCAGATCTTTTTTTTTTTTTTTTTTGAGATGGAGTTTCACTCTTGTGTCCCAGGCTGAGGCAATGGCGCTGACCTCGCTCATCGCAACCTCCTGGGTTCAAGCAATTCTCCTGCCTCAGCCTCCCTAGTAGCTGGCATTACAGGCATGCGCCACCACGGCCAGCTAATTTTGTATTTTTAGTAGAGACGGGGTTTCTCCATATTGGTCAGGCTGGTCTCGAACTCCTGACCTCAGGTGATCCGCCTGCCTTGGCCTCCCAAAGTGCTGGGATTACAGGCGTGACCACCGCGCTTGGCCTCAGCTAGATCTTTTCTATGTGGAGTATGCAATAGCTTTTATTCAGATTTTTTATTCCTTGGCTTTCATTTTCTGATTTTTCCTAATTATTGCTATTTTGTTTTTATTGAGGAAATCAGAGAGAAAGCTATGAGATAGTTAAAGCCTGCTAAGGGTTTATTGAGACTATAATGATGTTCAATATGAAATAAGAACCAACTACACTAGAATTGCAGCATAATTATACCTTAGAGTTACTACAAGATTAATTTGGAATTGAATTTATCTTACAGTAATGAATTTTCTTTTTTTAAAGCTTTTTAGAGCAAAACCTAATCAATAGCATAAGGGACCAAACCTATGTCAATCCCACAGCATAAGTGGCATATAAGGAATATCCTGTGTATTTCTCTACAGAAAGGGAAAGGAAGCAGAACTGACTTTGTGCCTGCCAGGTGTTGGGTCCTAGGTGTTGGGTCTTACTCTGACCTTTACAAGTATTACCCTCAAGTTTTCCAACAAGTGGTCATCATTACCTTTTTATAAGTGGGAAAAATAGGTTTAAAGTAAATGGCTACCCAGAGTCACACAGTAAATAGCAAGCAATTCGTGGATCTAAACTAAATTATTTCTGCCTCCAGTGCTCTCAGTTATGCTGTGGTGTTTTCTGGATGAAGTACTAAGATTTAAATATATTCTTAGAAGTTTTGTGTTGAACCTTAAGTTGCTCTTGGACTTGTTAAACTTGTACCATCTGAAATGAACACCCGTATCCATTCTCTTTCAGGTTTTGCTGTTACTGCTCAATGTAATCACACCTCGAAGAAGAAATGGAAAACCTTGGGATGTTGATAAAGCTAATATCCTGCGGAAGAACTGCAGCGGGTCCCAGCTGAGTGGGAGATGGGATTCAGCAGTACTGGTACATAGTGAGGCAATAATCCTCCTCAGGCATCACATTCGCTGATTTTTATTGGGGCTGGGGATCCTGGGAGAAAGTCAGGAACTTTGTCTGCTCTTGGCTTTGACTACTGACAGGCCTGATGTGCTGGAGTGGCCCAGGCAGAGGCCCACTTGCAGAGACTACGGGAGCCTCAAGAGAAAATCTACCATAAGAGAAGGACCAGTCTGACAGCAAGCCCAGCTTCCCAAGAAAATAGAAGGCTGGAGACAAGCTGCTGTCCAGGTATGTCCTGAACCAGCCAACTTGAAGGTAAGTTGGATCCCTGGGGAGAGAAGGGCTATAGGTAGGAGCTAAAAGCTGCGTCCATAGACACTGTAACACTGAGCTCAAAAAATGCTGCTGTGGGGCCTCCGGGCTGTAGGCTCAAGCCTGTAATCCCAGCATCTCTTGGGAGGCCGAGACGGGCGATCACAAGGTCAGGAGATCGAGACCATCCTGGCTAACATGGTGAAACCCCTCGGCTCTACTAAAAATACAAAAACTGGCCGGGCTGCGGCTCAAGCCTGTAATCCCAGCACTTAGAGGCCGAGATGCATGGATCACGAGGTCAGAGATCGACCATCCTGGCTGTAACAATACAGTGAAACCCCGCCTCTACTAAAAATACAAAAAATAGCCGGGCGCAGGTGGTGGCCTGTAGTCCTGTAGCCATAGGGGAGGCTGAGGCAGGAGAATGGCGTGAAACCTGGGAGGCGGAGCTTGCAGTGAGCTGAGATCCGCCACTGCACTCCAGCCTGGGCGACAGTGCGGTGACTCCCTCTCTCAAAAAAAAAAATACAAAACTAGCTGGCCAGGTGGCGGCTGCCTGTAGTCCCAGCTACTCGGGAGGCTGAGGCAGGAGAATGGCGTAAACCCGGGAGGCAGAGCTTGCAGTGAGCTGAGATCCGGCCACTGCACTCCAGCCCGGGCGACAGAGCGAGACTCCGTCTCAGAAAAAAAAAAAATGTTGCTGTGGAACAGCCCCTCTCATCGGAACCCGGAGGGCATGTTCTCACCTCCCAAGAGTAGTGTCTTGTATCGAGGCACAGTGGTACCCTTCTGGATCCACAGGCAAGGCCCCGTGGAGTCTCAGAATAATGATAAATCCTCTGGATGACCTAGGGGCTGGTTAGGTGAGTAGAACGCCCTGCTGTGGTGTGCCTGTGGGACCACTGGAGCCTGAAGCTGCCAAGGCATGACTTGACCAACCCCGGCAACTGGTGTAGGATCATACAACCATGCACATGCCCCTAGGATTCCTAGAAATACTAGGGGGAAAAGGATTTTCCTGGAACTGGGGCTTTCTACCTTTGCACAGGTGAGAACTCAAACCATTGAGATTTAGATATTAATGTACAACAACTTCATTTGTACTCGTTAAGACTGGTAAGATTAGGGCTTTTCCTTTCTGCTGCATTTTGACGTAGGTAGGAGGACAGGATTTTCAAGATGCCCAAGAAAGTAATCAAGCAATAATCATGCGCATCTTCAAGAAGGAATGGTGGAGCCCCACATGACCCACGGTCTGCACCCCACAGGACCCCACCCCACTGCCTCTCCGACCTCATTCTCCTAGCACACCAGCCAGGGCCCCCGCTGGCTGGCCGGCCTCCCATGCAGCACGCTCTCCCCTCAGGGCCTCTACACTTGGCTTCTCCCTTGATCTGGGTTGTGCTCTTCCCTATCTTCCTACCCTCTAACGTCCATGCGCCTTCTCCCCCACTTTCTTCAGCTCTCTGTTCAGACGTCACCTTTTCTGTGAGGCCTTCCCTGACCTAACATAAACAGCAACCAGGTCAGGTGCAGTGGCTCACACCTGTAACCCCAGCATTTTGGGAGGCCAAGGAAGGTGGATCACCTGAAGTCAGGAGTTCGAGACCAGCCTGGCCAACATGGCAAAACCCCATCTCTACTAAAAATACCAAAAAAAATTAGCCGGGTATAGTGGCGGGCGCCTGCAATCCCAGCTACTTGGGAGGCTGAGGCCAGAGAATCACTCGAACCTGAGAGGCAAAGGTTGGAGTGAGCTGAGACTGCACCATCGCACTCCAGCCTGGGTGACAGAGTCAGACTCCATCTCCAAAAAAAAAGCAACTGCTCCTTGCCTTGTTACCCCTAATCTGGTTTATTTTTTCTCAAAGCACTTTGCATTATCTAGTATACTATCCATGTAGTTGTTTATTGAGTGTATCCTCCTCATTAGAATGGGAGCTCCATGAGGGCAAGAACTCCCTCTGTTTATTCACAGATGTAGCCCCAGCAGCCAGAATATTGTCTGTCACACAGCACACGTTCAGTGCATCTCATTAATGAATGATCATACTTCCTCCCTTTTTTGTTAATTAATTCAGTGAACACTGAGCTCTGCTAAGTGATGGATGCTACTGAATAGCAGAGAACCGAAGATGAACAAGATAGCCTCTGCCCTTAATAAGGTCACAGTGTGAGGAGGGAGGCAGAATGGTGCCTAACTATAAATGCAGTGTGGTAGATTTCACTGGGGACACAGCTGGAGGAGATCGGGGAAAGCTTCGTGGAGGAGGTGCTGTCGAGTTGACTCATGAAGGGTGAGGAAAATTATGATGTCTGAACATTTATTGAGTGCTTACCATCTCTCTGCTAAGCAACTTAAATATAGCCTTATTTAACGCCGTGAACAGGTGTGTAACGTAAGTACTGATATTACTTTTACCTTAGGGTTGAAGAAGCAGGCTCAGAAAGGACCAAGGTTTGGAGCTACCACTGGTGGAGCTAAGATTCAGACCTGGTTCTTCCTGGTTTCACATCTCATGCTTTAACCATGTGCTGGGCAGACAAGAAAGGAAATCAGAGCAGAAGAAATAATCCATCTCAAAAATGGAAACTTCATGGTGTGTTTTCAGGGAACCGCAGGAATTCCAGGGAAGAGACGAGGCGGGAGTCGACCTCACTCAGAAGGCGAGATATAGGCTATAGGTATTTCATCCCTCTGCCTCCTGATTCCTTCCTCCTTCCACGATAGCTTGCTTTTGTTACCATTATCGGGTGTCTGAATATGCTTTGATCTGAAGAAAGAATTCTATGACTGAAGCAAGGGATGGGCCATGTGGTTGTAGTAGCCCAGATGGGAGGGGGGTCCTTGAGTAGGACAGTAACTGGAGTAACTGGGAAAATGAAGGGGAGATGACGGATAGGGAGGACCTTCAGAGACAGGACTGCTAGGACTTGGTCGCATGGGCTGTTAGAGAGGCAGGAGGCTAGGCCTGGGTGAGCGGTGGAGCAACAGTGCCCGTAACAGAACACCGTGTATGAGAACGTTCCATGGGAGTGGGAGATGAGATGTCAGGAGGGTTTGGAGCCCCGGTGGCTCGTCGAGCCAGGGAGATGCCCCATCCTGATTGGGATGTGTAAGGCTGGAGCTCCAGGTAGAGTCACGGAGATAACAAACTTCAACTTCTTTCAAGTTATTGCCCAGGAAGAGAGTCCAGAGAAGGACCAGCAGTGAGCTTGGGAGCTGCAGCTGTGGACACTGGGAATCTCCTTGGCACTGACAGCTCTGGACCAGAACTCCATTGCTTCAGACGCCTTGTGGTCATGATTGGACAAACATATTACCTAGACCATTCAGGGAATTTTTCGAAATTTCTTAATTAAAGGAAGTTATCTGGGCAACTGAGGTCTCCTTGAAGCATTTTCTTCTATCAGTGTGTAGGTAAAATGGCAGTGTGTGAAGCTCCTTCAGTCAAGCAGGGTTCTCTGTAACCCTTTTTCTTTCTTCCTTTCTTTTTCCCTCCCTCCCTCCCTCCCTCCCTCCTTCCTTCCTTTCTTCCTTTCCTTCTTTCTCTTTCTTTCTTTCTTTCCCCCCGGTCAATACCTTGATTGCATTTTTTAAAATATAATTTTGTTAATTTTTCTTTTTCTTTTTTTTTTGGAGAGATGGAATCTCGCTGTGTTGCCCAGGCTGGTCTCAAACTCCTGGCCTCAAGTGATCCTCCACTTCAACTTCCCAAAGTGCTGGGATTACAAGTGTGAGCCAATGTAGCCAACCCTTTGTAACCTTTGATCCAGCTACTTTTTTCATTTCCTAGTTGTTTTTGCAACGCTGTCTGGAGTCACAGCCTCAGTGATCTTCCTTATTGATGAAATACCACTGGAAACTTGAGTGCAGACCCATTTTGGCCCAGCCTTCTTCTGAGTGCACAGTGCCCACCAGGAACAAAGTGTCCAGGCGACACCCAGCCAGGAGCCTCCACTTCGCAATGGAAGCCAGCACAAAGCTTGCTGTCAGTGAGGTTCCTGGAGGAACCAGGAAACAGGGCTGAGGTAAGAGAAAGAGCCCCAGCGACTCACTGTCCTCGTCCTCCCCTTCTATGTCAGTGTGGTCCCTGCTTCTGGTTTGGGAAGGGTGGGGAAGAACACGTGTGCCCCAAACCACACCCCATCTCGGGCCAAGCAGGGCCATGGCAGTATTGCAGTGGGGAAGGAATGAACACTCTTCAGCGTGGTCTCTTTATCTGCTGATGCAGGGGTCCATCCAGATCACTTAGAGTGGAGAACAGGAGCAAGAATAGAAGTGGCAAGAGAGGGTGCTTTGAGGTCATGTGACCCTGAGTCTTATCTCCTTTCTGCGCCTATGGGCTATCTGGTCTAGGGCAAAAGTCACTTCACCCCCACCCCGTGAGCTTCAGTTTCCTCCTCTCTGAGAAAGACGTCAGATGTCAGTGCACAGAGAGGCCATGGGGATGGATGTGCCCAGCAGGATGCCCAGCATCTAGTAGGTGTCTGATAGATAGGGCTACATTGTGGTTATCCTCCAAGTGACAATTATGTTTTTGATCTGCTTAATTTGGCACTGGATTTGGTGATGTGTGAACTCGTATTTCCTTGCCCACAGTTCACAGTAGTGTAAGGATTATGTGCTTGGGCTCTGGAGTTTGACCAGACCTCGCCTCAGATCCTGGCTCCAATAGTTTCCCAACTCTTTGACTTTGAATAAGTCACTTTCCTCATTGGTCTCTGTGGGAGTAATAATAGCGCTGACCTTATAGAGGTGTTGTTAGAAGAAAATAAGACACTATGTGTGGCTACTGTTTGGCATACGGAAAACATTCAAATATTGTGGTATACATTACCCTTGTAATGTAATAGGTTTGTTTTCTTTTTTCCTTTTTTCTTTTTTTCCCCCCCTATTTTTTTTTCTCTCCTTCTCTGTCTCCTGCTTTCCTTTCACCCTCCAAAAGAAGTCTAACTATTAGAGTCGGCAGCAAAATTTAAAGAAAGTGGTTTAAAACTCAGAGAGCCAGGGCTGGGCGTCGTGGCTCATGCCTGTAATTCCAGCAGTTTGGGAGGCTGAGGCGGGTGGATCACCTGAGGTCAGGAGTTCAAGAGCAGCCTGGTCAACACTGAAACTCTGTCTCTACTAAAAATACAAAAATTTTCAAGTACTCCAAGGGTGGCAATTTTCAAGTACTCCAAAATGAGCACTTTCCATGGCTCAAAATGTGTAACAAGTGGATTAGTTCATTTTCATACTGCTGATAAAGATGTACCCGAGACTGGGTAATTTATACAGGAAAAAGGTTTAAAGACTTCCAGTTCCACATCACTGGGGAGGCCTCACAACCATGGCAGAAGGCGAGAGGGGCGAGTCACGTCTTACATGAATGGCGGCAGGCAAAGAGAGAGCTTGCGCAGGAAAACTCCCGTTTTTAAAACCATAAGCTCTCACGAGACTCATTCACTACCACGAGAACAGTGCAGGAAAGACCCACCCCACAATTTCGTCACCTCCCACCGGGCTCCTCCCATGACACGTGGGAGTTGTGGGAGATACAACTCAAGATGAGATCTGGTTGGGGACACAGCCAAACCATATCAGCAAGTCTTTTTTTTTTTTTCTTGACAGGGCCTCACTCTTGCCCAGGCTGGAATGCGGTGGCACAGTCATAGCTCACTGCAGCCTTGAACTCCTGGGCTTAAGTTCCCAACTCACCATCCTGAGTAGCTTGGACTACAGATGTGCGCCACCACGCCTGGCTAATTTTTTTTTTCTTTTCTTTTTGAGACGGAGTCTGGCTCTGTCGCCCAGGCTGGAGTGCAGTGGCCGGATCTCAGCTCACTGCAAGCTCTGCCTCCCGGGTTCACGCCACTCTCCTGCCTCAGCCTCCTGAGTAGCTGGGACTACAGGGGCCCGCCACCACGCCTGGCTAATTTTTTGTATTTTTAGTAGAGACGGGGTTTCACCGTGGTCTCGATCTCCTGACCTTGTGATCCGCCCACCTCAGCCTCCCAAAGTGCTGGGATTACAGGTGTGAGCCACCGCGCCTGGCCTCTTTTCTTTTTTTTCAGTAGAGACAAAGATAGTCTCACTATGATGGCCCAGGTCGGTCACCAACTTCTGGGCTCAGGCAACGCTCCTCCAGCCTTGGCCTCCCAAAGTGCTGGGATTACAGGCATGAGCCACCACACCCAGCCAGTTGACAAGTCTTAACATTGCCTTAAGAGTCCTTTGAATGTCTGTAAATGGTAAAACAACCAACCAACCAAACACCTTTGCTGTTTTAAGAAAGAGCAGGTTTGGAGTCATAGCTGTGTGATTCCAAGCCAGATATGCTGATTCAGGTAGTTAGTGAGTCAAGATAATTACCTTTGGGGTCAAAGTAATGTGCTTCTTGTAACCCATGAAGACGCATCCAGAAGAGGCCTCCCGCAGAGTGGGCAGCAGCTCTGCTGCAGGGGCCCGAGCTTGCAGCCTCCGGAGGCAGGCACTTCTCAGCTCTAGACCATTCACCCCCGTGTGGTTTTTACATTATTACTTTTTAGATGGAAAGTAACCTCCTCATGGTTAAAAAAAGAAACAGTTCAAAAGGGTAAGAAAAATCTCCCTGCCACAGGGAGGAAACCAGTTTCCACTCTCTTATCGGAGTGTCCCTAGCTGCAGAAAGTCCCTTTTTAAAAGCATATGGGGCCTGGCACGCACACTGCTGTGCGCCTTTCTCGTCCTACTCACCACGCTGCCGACAAAGATCTCCTGAGCTGGGGGCTTTGAAGCATCGCCCCCACAGAGAGGCACACAGTACCCAAGAAATGCCTGGGGGGGAGCTTTGGGGCCCCCAGATTCTCAAACGCTACCAGAGCATGTAATTGCCCCAGCTCCTTACTCTAAAATTCCTATTTTCTGACTCTCTGACTTGTTCTGTTTTGTTTTCATTTTTTTGAGACTCTCTCTCTGTCGCCCAGGCTGGAGTGCAATGGCCTGACCTCCACTCACTGTAACCTCCACCTCCCGGGTTCAAGCGACTCTCCTGCCTCAGCCTCCTGAGTAGCTGGGATTACAGGCACGCGCCACCATGCCCGGCTAATTTTTGTATTTTTAGTAGAGACAGAGTTTCAGTGTTGACCAGGCTGCTCTTGAACTCCTGACCTCAGGTGATCCACCCGCCTCAGCCTCCCAAACTGCTGGAATTACAGGCGTGAGCCACTACGCGCCCATCCCTGGCTCTCTGAGTTTTAAACCACTTTCTTTAAATTTTGCTGCCAACTCTCATAGTTAGACTTCTTTTGGAGGGTGAAAGGAAGGCAGGAGACAGAGAAGGAGAGAAAAAAAATAGGGGGAAAAAAAGAAAAAAGGAAAAAAGAAAACAAATCTATTACATTACAAGGGTCACGGCAAAAATGACAACTGTCAAAACAACAGAACCAAGTTGAGACCGCCTGGATGGCAGCGGTCACCGAGTTTGCCCGGTGGCTCTAGGACGCAGGGAGAGGGCGGGTCTGGGAACGAAAGCCACTCCTACCTCATAGGTTTGTGGATTAGACGCAATGGTGTGGGTAAGGGGCCCGGTTCTGGGGATTCCCAGGTCCAGTGCTAGAACAAGAGCTCTATATCCGGCTGTCCAGGGTCTCACAGCAATAAGTCAAGTCACGGATTTACCTCTAACTCCAAAGGCTTTTCCATTGCCCAGTCATCTCCCATTTCCTTCAATGGATAGGAGGGCCTAGGAGGGCCTGGAAGCCTGGGCTGAATGAGTACTGTCAGCCACAGCTGGAGAGAGGCCACGCACAGGCCCATCCACCCCGCGTGACAAGGCAAGGCGTCCCGCCCACCAGGCCATGTGCGGAGGCGACCACCCAGCATCTGCTGATTAAGTCACTACTGTAGAAGTCCCTGTTTTGGTCTTCCCAAATCAGGACCTAGGAAAAAGACATGAAGAGGTTTCAATCCTCCATTTTTCCCAGAGCAAAAGGCTTTTCCTGTCCACATCATACCACTGGCCCGGAATGTATCCGCTGCAACCTCAGCGCCTTCAGCGCGATGCAGCACTCCCAGCCCGCCGGGCCCGAGGAGCCTTGGCCAGGATTTACCATCTGCCCCACGCTTTTGAGGATTTCATCACGTGGTCTAATGTGATTGCAATGCAATTCTTGAAAGATATTGTTTTTACTTTAGCTTTTTCTTTTAATGTAACAACTTTAGTGAGATTTAATTCACATGCTACAAAGTCATTTTAAAGTGGGAATTCAACGGTTTTTTTTTTTCGTATATTCACAGTTATATAACCATCCCCACAATCTTTGTTTAGATATTCTTATCACCCCAAAAAGAAGTCCCATAACACTCCCCATCTCCCCTCCTACCAGTCCTCAGCAACCACTGATCTACTTTATGGATCTGATTATTCTTGACACTTTATATAAATGGAATCCTACAGTGTGTCACCTTTTATGTCCAGCTTCTTTCCCTTTGTGTAAGGTTTGCTAAGGTCATCCATATTGTAGCATTTCTTGCAATGACTGAATAATATTCATTTTATGGCTATGTCACATGGTGCTTATTCATTCATTAGTTGATAAACATTTGTGTTTACACTTTTTTGGCTATGATCGGTAACGCTGCTATGAACATTCACGTACAAGTGTTTGTGTGAACATGTTTTCAGTTCTCTCCGGTTTATAACTAAGAATGGAATTGCCAGATCATATGGTAACTGCATTTTTAACCTTTTGACGAACCGCCAAACTGTTTTCCAAAGCAGCTGCCCTGTGTTACATTCCACCAGCCAACGTTTGAGGATTCCCATTTCTCCACATCCTCACACTTCTTTTTCTGTCGGTTTATTTTCTGTTATTGTTGTTTTAGCCCTTGCAGTAGATGTGAGGTAGCATCTCATTGTGGTTTTGACATTTCCCTGATGGCTAATGATGTTGAGCATCTTTTCATGTGCTTTTTGGCCATTTGTATCTCTTCTTTGGACAAATGTCTGTTCAGATTCTTTGCCCATTTAAAACATTGGGTTATTTGCTTTTCTCTTGTGGAGCATAGGAGTTCTTTATAAATTCTGTATACAAGCGCCTTAGATAAATGATTTGCAAAAATGTTCTCCCATTCCATGGATTGTCTTTTTACTTTCTTCATAGTATCCTTTGAAGCACAAAAGTTTTTAATTTTTATGGAGTTCAGTGTATCTATTTTTTTCTTATGTTGCCTGTGTTTTTGGTGTAATAACTAGGAATCCATTGCCTAATGCAAGATTTATTCCTGTGTTTCTTCTAAGATTTTTACAGCGCTGTTGTGTTAATTAATTTTTGTATCTGGCATGAGGTAGGGGTCCAAAATCATTTTTTTGTATGTGACTATACAGTTGTTCCAGCTTCATTTATTGAAAAAACTCTTTCCTTCATTGAATGGTCTCGGCACCCTTGTCAAAACTTAGTAGAACTTTGATACAATAACAATGTGTCAATATTGGTTTATTGATTGTAACAAATGTACCACACTAGTGCAAGATGTTAATACTATAGGAAACTGTGCATGGGGAGGGGGACATATGGAAATTCTCTGTACTTCCTGCTCAATTTTTATTTTATTTCATTTTATTTTTATTTTTGAGACAGGGTCTCATTCTGTTACCCAGGTTGAAGTACGGTGGCACAATCACAGCTCACTCCAGCCTCGACTTCCTGGGCTCAAGCAATCCTCCCACTTCAGCCTCCCGAGTAGCTGGGACTACAGGCACACATCACCATGCCTGGCTAATTATTTCCATTTTTTGTAGAGATGGAGACGGGGTCTCACTATGTTGACTGGGCTGGTCTCAAACTCCTGGCCTCAGGAGATCCTGTTACCTCAGCCTCCCAAAGTGCTGGGATTACAGGTGTGAGCCACCTTGTCCAGCCATCAATTTTTCTGTAAGCCTAAAATTGCTTTAAAAATAGTCTGTTTAACTTTTAAAAATAAATTGAACGTATATATGTAAGGGTTTATTTCTGGACTTTCCATTCTATTCCATTTATCTGTATGTCTGTCCTTTTGCCAGTACCATGCTCTCTTATTATAGCACTGTAAGAAGATTTGAAATCAGGAAGTATAAATCCTTCAACTTTGTTCTTTTTCAGATTGTTTTAGCTATTCTGAGTCCCCCAAAGTTCTCTATGAATTGTAGGGTCATCTTGTTGATATCGGCAAAGAAGCCAACTGGGATTTTGATAGGGATTACATTGCATCTATAGATCAGTTTGGGTTTTTTATTTATTTATTATTTCTTTAATTTTGTTCAAAAATTATCGTAGTTTTCAGAGTACAAGTTTTGCATTTTTTGTTAAGCTTATTCTTAAGTATTCTTTCTGATGCTATTGTAAATGTTGTTTCTTAATTCCATTTTTAGATTGTTCAATATTAATGTATAAAAATACTGTTGGTTTTTCTGTATTGATCTTGTTTCCTGCTCCCTTGCTGAACTTGTTTATTATTATTATTATTATTTTTTTTTTTGAGATGGAGTCTCACATTGTCACCCATGCTGGAGCGCAGTGGCGCAATCTCATCTCACTGCAACCTCCGCCTTCCAGGTTCAAGTGATTCTCCTGCCTCAGCCTCCCAAGTAGCTGGGATTACAGGCACGTACCACCACGCTCAGCTAATTTTGGTATTTTTAGTAGAGACAAGGTTTCACCATGTTGCCCAGGCTGGTCTCCAACTCCTGACCTCAAGTGATCCACCCATCTTGGCCTCCAAAAGTGCTGGGATTATAGGTGTGAGCCACTGCACCTGGCCTGAACTTGTTTATTAATTATTTTTTTTAGTGGATTCTTTAGGCTTTTCTAAATGCAAGATCATATCCTCTGCAAACATAAATAAATTTACTTCTTCCTTTCCAATCTAGATGAATTTATTTCTTTTCCTTGCCTAGTTGACTGGAACCTTCAGTATAGCAATGAACAGAAATAACAAGCACATACATTCATTGTCATCTTGTTCCTGAAGTTAAGAGGAAAGCCGTCAGTGTTTCACTAGTAGGGATGATGTTAGCTGTGATATTTTTCATAGATACCCTTTATCAGGTTGAGGAGTTGCCTTTTATTCCTAGTCTGAGTTATTTTATCATGAAGCGGTATTGAATTTTGTCAAGTACTTTGCATCTATTGAGATGATCATGTGGTTTTTATCCTATTGTATTGACATGTTACGTTAATTGATTATTTTTAGTGTTACGCCAACTTTGCATTCCTGGGGTAAATTCTATTTGGTTACAGTGCATAATCTTTTTAAAAATAAGTTGCTGACCAGGGTCGGTGGCACGTGCCTATAATCCCGGCACTTTGGGAGGCCGAGGTGGACAGATCACAAGGTCAAGAGATTGAGACCCTCCTGGCCAAGATGGTGAAACCCCATCTCTACTAAAAATACAAAAGATTAGCTGGGTGTGGTGGTGTGCACCTGTAGTCCCAGCTACTCGGGAGGCTGAGGCAGGAGAATCGCTTGAACCCAGAAGGCAGAGGTTGCAGTGAGCCGAGATTGCGCCACTGCACTCCAGCCTGGCGACAGAGCGAGACTCTATCTCAAAAAAAAAAAAAAAGTTGCTGGAATTGGATTCCTAGTACTCTGTTAGGATTTTTTCCTCTTTATTTTTTATGGGCTATTGATCTGTAGTTTTCTTGTGATGTCTTTGTCTGGTTTTAACATCAGAACATATTGGCCCCTGACAGAATGAGGTAGAAATGTTCCATCTTCTATTTTTTGGAAAAGTTTGTGAAGAATTTGTATTAATTCTTTAAACATTTGGTGGAATTACAATTGAAACCATCTGGGTCTGGCGTTTTCTTTGTGGAAAGTTTTTCGATAGCTTGTTTATCTGTAGGAATTTCTCCATCTCATCTGAGTTATTGGATTTGTTGGCATACAGTTTAAACGATTCCCCTGTTATCCCTTTTATTATTGTAAGGTCAGCGTTGATTTCCCCTCTTTTATTATTTCTTAATTTTTATTTTATAGAGACAGGGTCTTGCTCTGTCACCCAGGCTAGAAATCGGTGACTTGATCATGGCTCACTGTAGCCCCAAATTCCTGGGCTCAAACGATCCTCCCGCCTCAGCCTCCTGAGTAGCTGGGACTGCAGGCATGAGCCACCACGCCCGGCTAATTTTTTTTTCACTTTTTTGTAGGGCTAGGGTCTCACTATGTTTCCCAGCCTGGTCTCGAGCTCCTGGCCTCAAGTAATCCTCCTGCCTTGGCCTCCCTTCCCTGCCCCCCCTTTTTTTTTTTTTTCCGAGACAGAATCTCACTCTGTCATTCTGGGTGGAGTGCAGTGGTACAGTCATAGCTTGACTGCAGCCTTGACCTCCTAGGCTCAGGCAATCCTCCCACCTCAGCCTCCTGAGTAGCTGGAACTGTAGGTGTGCACCCCCACACCTGGCTAAGTTTTTTTTGTTTGTTTTTTTGTGTTTTGTTTTGTAGAGAGCAATCTCACTATGTTGCCCACACTGGTCTGAAACTCCTGGCCTCAAGTGATCCTCCCACCGTAGCTTCCCAGAGTGTTGGGATTACAGGCATGAGCCACCACACTTAGCCAGGCCTGGCTAATTAACAATTTTTTTTTTTTTTTTTTTTTTTTTTTTTAGAGATGGAGTCTTGCTATCTTGCCCAAGCTGGTCTCCATCCTCCTGCCTCAGCCTCCCAAAGCGCTGGGATTACAGGTATGAGCCACTGTACCTGGCCTCTCGATTTTATTCTTGACTTTAGTAATTTGTCTTCTGTCTTTTTTATTGGTCGGTCTAGCTAAAGGTTTAGAAATGTGGTTGATCTTTTAAAATAATCTGTTTTTACTTTTATTGATTTTCCTTGATTGTTTTTCTATTCTGTTTTATTTATTTCTGCTTTAATCTTTATTATTTCCTTTCTGCTTACTTTGGATTTTGCTTGCTCTTTTTTTTTTTTTTTTTTTTTTTTTTTTTTTTTTTAAGTGGGAGTTTCAATTCTTGATTTGAGATCCTTCTTCTTTTTAAATATAGGTGGGGTTTTTTGTTTTTGTTTTGAAATGAGTCTTGCTATGTTGTCCAGGCTGGTCTCAAACTTCTGGGCTCAGATGATCCTCCTGCCTCAGCTTTCCAAGTAGCTGCGACTACAGGCATGAGCCACCGTGTCTGGCTAATATAGGTGTTTACAGCTGTACATTTCCCTCTAAGTACTATTTTCACTGCATCCCATAAATTTCCGTATTTTGTGTTTTCATTTTCATTTATTTCAAGTACTGTTAAATTTTCCTTCTGATTTCTTCTTTGACCCATTGGTATTTAGGAGTTGTTTAATTTCCACATATTTATGAATTTCTCAAATTTCCTTCTATTATTGATTTCTAATTTCATTCCATTTTGATCACAGAACATCCACTTTGTGTGACATCAGTCCTTTTAATTGTATTGAGGCTTGTTTTATGGGTTAGCATTTGATGTGTCCTGCAAATGTTTCACACGCTCTTCAGAAGACGGTGTGTTCTGTAATTGGGTGTTGTGCGGAAGTCTGTAGGCGTAGCTGGTTTGGAGTGTTGCTCAGCCTTCTGTTTCCTTGCTGCTCTTCTGCCTCGCTGTCCCATCCATTATTGAAAGCTGGGTATTGACGTCTTCAACTACTTTTGTTAAGTTGTCTGTTCCTGCCTTCAGTGTTATCAGTTTTTGCTTCATGTGTTTTTGTGCTCAGTTGTTTGGTACGTTATGTTTATAATGGTGAATATTACTGATGGATTGACTTTTTTGTCATTATAAAGTGTCCTTTTTGTCTTAAAGTCAACAACCGCTCATCTTAAAGCGGGGAGGTCCAATCTTTTGGCTTCCCTGGGCCACGTTAGAAGAAGAATTGTCTTGGGCTATACATAAAATGTACTAATGATAGCTGATGAGCTTAAAAAAAAAAAAAAAAAATCTCATAATGTTTTAAGAAAGTTTACAAATCTGTGTTGGGCTGCATTCAAAGCCGTCCTGGGCCACAGGTTGGACAAGCTTGACATAGGGGAGGGTAACATGGTGTGTGCCATTGAGAAGCTTCCTGGAGAGACATGACCGTGGGAACCGATCTGAGAAGTTTACACAGACAGTGGAACAGAGAAGCAGGGGCTCTGCTCCTGCACGCTCGTCCAGCCCTCCGTGTGCCCCGCAGCCCACCGCGCTTCCCCACCACCTGTTCTTGGGCAGCCCGAGCGCTCTCTCCTGTGTGCCCTGAGTTGGTGTTCCTTGTGTCCAGTGTTCTTCCCTTTCCCTACCTCGCCAACTACCACATCTCATCTCACTAAAATAAGATGCATATGGCCAGGCGCGGTGGTTCACGCCTGTAATCCCAGCGCTTCGGGAGGCTGAGGCGGGCAGATCATGAGGTTAGGAGATCGAGACCTTCCTGGTCATCATGGTGAAACCCTGAATCTACTAAAATACAAAAAATTAGCCGGGCATAGTGGTGCATGCCTGTAGTCCCAGCTACTCGGGGGGCTGAGGCAGGGGAATCACTTGAACCCAGGAGGTGGAGATTGCAGTGAGCTGATATCGCACCACTGCACTCCAGCCTGGCAACACAGTGAGACTCCATCTCAAAAAAAAAAAAAAAAAAAAAAAAAAGATGCATATATCGGTGCTTTTTCAAAATCCAGTCATTGGCAAGCCACATTTAAGATGCTTTCCACATCTATGCACTATTTGTGATTCAAACCAGTTTTAAAACTCTTTCCTTTAGCCTCACTCTGAGCAATCATATCAGTGAAAGTTTGGCTTCTTCATTATATTTTTTTGTAATGCACATTTAGATGCATAAGTAAAAAATTAAAAATTGGTCCACATTCTACTTCAAATCATTTTGCACGTGATACATATGCCATACTTTTGACAAGACCTCTAGCCTGCCTGACGCACAGGGAACACTGTGAAAGATCTTTTCTTGCTGTGATTAACATCTGTGTGGGTCAGCCGCAGCTTACCTGCCGAGAAGCCCTTCTGGATGACCCCAGCAAGTCTCGCTCCGCTCCCGCCCCTGCACTACTTTGAACATGTCTCCAGTTTAGTGTTTTCTTATACCATAGAAGTTGTAGTTATTCACATGTCTCTCTCGCCGTTAGACTGTCAGCTCCCTGAGGGCAAAATGATGTCCTTTTCTCTTTTCCAGCATCAATAACATTACCTGGACAAATAGTAAGGAAGCGTTCAGTAAAGTTTTGTTGAATGAGTTTCCATAACTGCATCGTAGTATAATTTCTCTCTCTGTGTGTGTCTTTTCTCTGATGAGACTGCTCTAGGAATGTTTGCGCCACTCAGTGCCTGCTCACAGCAGGTGTCCAGTAAATTCATGCACGAATGACTGTATGAATAGATGAACAATGAACAAATGTCAGATATGTTGCTCTCAGCCCTGCAGCTGGTAGCAGTTCCCCAGAACCTCCGTCTTCCCATGGTGGTCCCCACCTGTGCCATTGTTATAGAGGCTGTCACTACTGGTCATGTTTCAGGGTGAACCCAGCCTGTCTTATTGCTCTGTAATCCATCTTCCTGTGTTATCTGGTAATTAGCATGTTAATGAACCCACAAGGAAACAATGTTGCAAGAAGAGAGGTTGTTTAGCTGGATGCAGTTGCTCATGCCTGTAATCCCAGCACTTTTGGAGGCTAAGGCACGAGGACTGCTTGAGGCCAGGAGTTTGAGACCAGCCTGGGAAACATAGGTTGATCTCTACAAACAAAAAAAAAAAAGGAAAAATTAACTGGACCTGGTGGCACGTGCCTGTGGTCCCAGCTACTTGGGAGGCTGAAGTGGGAGGATCACCTAAGCCCAGGGGTTCGAGGCTGCCAGACCCCATCTCAAAAAAATAGAAATCATTTAGGGAATCAGGACAATCCTAGGATGAAACGCAGACTGTGACAAACGAATCTAACAGTATGAAACCAGCTCTCTGAGAAAGGGTGGGGGTGAGCCTGTGGACTTCGCACCCCTGCTTGAACTAAGTCAGCTGTGACAGGCAGTAATCCTTCCATGCCCCACCTCAGCGGTAAGGTAGCATGTTTACCACCTGCACCACGAGGGGAAAGTTCATCCCCGGCACCCACAAAAAAAGTATGAAAGACTTAGGCTTGTTCCATGAGTTACATAGCGACTGAGGAGATCCATTCCAATAATGGGATGTACATTGTAGCAAAACCAGGCCAATACTATCAGTTAAGTGGGTAATTATCCCTTTAATTAATCCTCCCAAACCATTCCCCTTGGAAGGATTACAGCCTGTCACGCTGACTTAGTTCAAGCCAGGGTGCAAAGTCCACAGGTCCATTTAAAGCATGAGCATTTCCTGGAATATGAGATTTCGTCACCCAGTGTGGTTTATGTTTTGGAGTTCACATTACTATTTTTTTTTTGAGATGGAGTCTTGCTCTTGTCGCCCAGGCTGGAGTGCGATGGCGCGCGATCTCGGCTCACTGCACCCTCCGCTCTTGGGTTCAAGCGATTCTCCTGCCTCAGCCTCCTGAGTAGCTGGGATTACAGGCTCCCGCCACCACACTCAGCTAATTTTTGTATTTTTAGTAGAGATGGGGATTCACTATGTTGGCCAGGCTGGTGTCAAACTCCTGACCTCCAGTGATCCACCTGCCTCAGCCTCCCAAAGTGCTGGGATGACAGGCATGAGTCACCGCACCCTGCCCAGATAACTATTAACTTGGAGAAAGGTAATAAGGGAGATTGTCTACCAGAAGGGTCTGTTTTCCATGAACATGGACCCCTGGATCCGTATGGGGGGCACGGCCAGATATGAAGGAGGGGCTATTTCCAGAGGAGACACCTGCTGAGAATTGTCATCTAACCCTAGTAATTACTGGAACTGTTAAACCAATTTACTAGAGATCATCCAATCTTGAGCACCCCCCTCCTTAGGATCCAAAGTAACCTCTCTTGTTCATTGCAGGGTTCACACTTAAGGAGATGCCTGGCTGTAGGAAGCTTGTCTGGCTTAGGAGAGGGGAAGTCTTACTGTTCATAGTAATTTGGATTTAGGTCAGGTGGGGTGTTGTTTGTAGAATTCGTGGGCAGCACTCTGAGTTTGTCTTTTCTAAGTTTCCAGTAAGTCCAGGCAGCTGTGGCCCCTTGAATTGTTTTAGTATTCGCATCTTTGCCCCTGAAGAGGACTTTGTCAGAAGCTCTCCTAAGAAAGAAGCAGATGGCGTCAGGACCCTCTTGAGTGGCTCAAGGCTTGCCACACCATGTTGCATTCAGCCTGTCGCTTGATAAGCCCACTCCTACATCCCCAGATGACCAAGACCTTTGGCCTCGGCTAACATTTTCCATTGACAGTCTGCCCAGACCCTAAAGGGACCTAACGTAGGGTCAGCAGCCTTCCAAGCCCTAAAAATCCCCGTCAACAAGGTGTCTGTGGACCACGGTCCACAGCCGTCTCTGGGGGTCATTCCCACCTTCCTCACTGATGTGCAGGATGCTGTTGCAGGGACACCATTTTTCCATCCCATACTGGGGCAGCCAGCCATTGAGTTTCAGCCCTTTCAATGGAGCTCCCGCTCCGCCAGAACACTCTAGACAGCCAGCCAGCCCCTTTTCCTTGGTTCCTGGGTTAGGAGAGACAGGGCCACAGGGCGAGAGAGAAGACGTTTTCTCTTCCAGGCGAGAGCTGTCTCCTCCTTCTTGGTCCTCCCTTTTTGTCTTCTCCATTTTTATTACTTTGCTGTGGTCACCAGCAAAGCAGAAGGTGATTGATTGCCACTCATCCCTGTCATGGTGATGTCACGCTGCCTTTTCCTCTAGAGGACACCAGTCCTTTTCCACAGGGTCCTACCCTCAGGCTCTTCTTCCCTGGGCGTTCAACCCCTGCCTCCTGTCCAGCGGCATCCTGGTGAGAAGCAGTAGAGCTTGACCCGTGTTTCGTGGTTTGGAGCACCTGCTCAGTAGGACAGCCACCACCTTCAGAGTCCTGGGGGAGCAGGGATATAGCTTCCTCGCCTTTAGTCACTTTAAGTGATGCTTTAGCTGGCTTAGCACAGGGGTCGGGCACAGCAGGTCCCAGTAGCAGAGGTATTGCTCCAGCCGTGTTTAGGAGACCAGCCTTGGCTTGATGCCTCTGCCTTACCAGTTCATTCGCCGCCACTGCAGTCTCCAGGGGCGAGAGCATGCTCTTCTCTAAGAGTTCCCTAAATCACCAGGACACTGTTAGGAAGTCAGGGGTAGCCCGTTCTCAGTCCAGGTACATGCCATCCTCCCCTTTCATTATTCAGGCCCAAATGTCTTATCATGTCCAGCAACTGCCTACTGGAGGACTCAGGCGGGTGGACTGACCTTGCTCCTGGGCAACCCCAAACCTTGGGCCCCAAAGGTCAGTTCCAGTGGTGTGCGTTCATTCAAATACTGGTGCTACCACTTGGCCAAGCTAATGAGTGTCTGCGGTAAACCAACAAAAATGTAAAGTGCCATACAGCACACGGCAATGCTATACACACTGAGGGGAAGCAGCACACGGCAATGCTATACACACTGAGAGGAAGGCTTCCAAATTTTGAGTCCCAACCACTTGGGACTATCCAGGATCCTTTTGCCAATTGATTGTCCAATTGGCTGGGAGGACCCCATATCAATTTCTTAACCGTTTCCAAAATCCTCCCCTTTCTTCACCACCATTTGTAGTGAGTTCAAGGGATTTCAGGACTGACTGGACACAGTGGCTCACACCTGTAATCCCAGCACTTTGGGAGGCCAAGGCAGGGGGATCACTTGAGGTCAGGAGTTCAAGACCAGCCTGGACAACATGGTGAAACCCGTCTCTACCAAAAATACAAAAATTAGCCAGGTGTGGTGGTGCACACCTGTAATCCCAGCTGCTCGGGAGGCTGAGGCAGGAGAATTGCTCGAACCCGGGAAGTGGAGGTTGCAGCGAGCTGAGATCATGCCACGGCACTCCAGCCTGGGCAACAGAGTGAGACTCTGTCTCAGAAACAACAGGGGGATTTCAGGACTGACCAAGAAAAAAAGATCTGACCATTACTTAGCAATAGCACACGATGAGCTTTATTTGGCAACACTTTGATAGGGTGGCATGTGAGGGAAGTCCCTGATGGGACGAGGCTGTCCAGAGCCGACAGCCCTGGGACAGCCACGCAGAAGTGCGGGAGGGTAGGGTACTCAAGGCGGAGGGGACTGCCAGGGGCTTATGTGTCAGATGACGCTACTCAGCAGCACGTTGTATCTGGATCTGATTTCTGAAGGGCAGCTGTGGCTTGGAGTCTTGTACTACCAGGTTTATTTTGTCTGTGGCTGGCAGATGGGTGCAGTTTCATGGGGCATGCAAAGCAGACAGGCTCTAAATGGCTAAAAATAAGTTTCTATGGGCTATGTTTGAAGCTACTAGATGGGTCAAACTTTGAGTTTGGTGCCTGTGGATTTTTGAAATCTGCCCTGAAGAAGTAAACAATAGAGGGACAACACAGAGAAGCTATCTGACTCATTAATACAGCACTGTCTGATCAGAAAACAGAGGACACAAATTAACAATATCAGGAGGCCAGGCGCAGTGGCTCATGCCTGCATCCCAGCACTGTGGGAGGCTGAGGCGGGCGGATCACGAGGTCAAGAGATCATGACCATCCTGGTCAACATGGTAAAACCCCGTTTCTACTAAAAATACAAAAATTAGCTGGGCATGGTGGCGTATGCCTGTAATACTAACACTTTGGGAGGCCAAGGTGGCTAGATCACGAGGTCAAGAGATGGAGATCATCCTGGCCAACGTGGTGAAACCCTGTCTCTACTAAAAATACAAAAATTAGTTGGATGTGGTGGCAGGCACCTGTAGTCCCAGCTACTCAAGAGGCTGAGGCAGGAGAATCACTTGAATCCAGGAGGCAGAGGTTGCAGTGAGCTGAGATTGCACCACTGCACTCCAGCCTGGGCGACAGAGTGACACTCCATCTCAAAACAAAACAGAACAAAACAATATCAGGAATGAGAGAAGGAATATCACTATTTTGTAGACATTAGAAGGACAAAAAATATTATGAACAACTTTATGCCAATAAATTTGACAACCTAAACAAATTCCTTATAAAACACAAACTACTACTAAAGCTAACTCAAGAAGAAATAGCCTGAATATGCCTATATGTATTTTTAAAAACTGAATTTGTAGCTAAAAACCTTCCCACAAAGAAAACTACAAACCAAGATGTCTTTACTGGAGAATTCTAAACATTTAAGGAAGTCATATGGTTTGGAAATGAGGAATAAACCAGTCTTTATTCACAAACAACATGATTATGTAGAAAATTTCATGGAACCTGCAGAAGAATTCTTAGAACTAATAAGTTAGTTTAGCATCGTTGCAGGATACAGTGTCAATAGCAAAATTCAGTCATATGTCTGTGAACTAGCTACAAGCAATTGGAAATTAAATGTTTAAAAAATAGCATCTCAGCAAGGAGAGAGGCTGAAGAAAAAGTTTTAAATATATAAAGTGCATCAAAATTTTGAAATGTTTATGAATAACTTTGGCAAAAGATGTGTAAGTCCTGTGCATTGAAAGCTACAGTTACTGTGAGAAATTAAAGACCTACATCAATTGAGAGGGATGCTATGTTCATGTTTCAGAAGACTCAATATTGCTAAGAGATCATGTCTCCCAAACTGATCTATAAATTTACTGTAATACCAACCAAAGGACTAGCAGGCTTTTTTTGTAAAATTTGATGAGCTGATTCTAAAATGTATATGGAAATGCAAAAAAAAAATCTAGACTAGCCAAGATAACTTTGAAAAATAAGTTTAAAAGCTGGATGAATTACATCATTTAAAGATTTGTAAAGCTTCAGCAGTGAAAACCATGTGACATTGGCATAGAGACAAATCAATGGAGCAGATAGGGCGTCCAGATAAGACTCATGTGCATATGACTTTTGCTAGAGATGCCAAGGCAATGCAGTGAGGAAAGGATAATATTCACAAGAAATCTTTACAACTGGATATGTAAAAAATTAAACCTCTGACCTTAGCTCACACCACACACAAAGAAATAAATGGATCACAGACCTAAATGTTAGCGCTAAAACCATGACACTACTAGGAAAAAAATCTTCGTGACTTTGAATTTGACAGGGGTTTTTAAATATGACACAAAAAAACCTACAAAGGAAAAAAATCAATAAATTGGACTTCTTCAAAATTAAAAACTTTCACGCTTCAAAAGACACTGTTTTCAGTTGGCATGTAAGGAGCTTAGCAGTTATCACCCCCAACCTCACAACAAGAAAAATGCTGAACGGACTGATAATCAACTTTTCTTGATCCACCAGAGATTTGAGGCCACGGGGCAAACTGCTGCCCTCAAAATGGAGAGACAGAGAAGCACATACAGAGAACCAGAACTTACTGGAGCAGAAGCCTAGGAGTAGAAAACTCCACAGGAACCAGTACCGGGGTAGGGAAACCTAGAACTTAGTCGATGATTTGCTGGGCGCTCCATGAGAGCGTTAAAAATACCAGCAGAGCCAGTCTTACGGGGTCCCACTCAGTTTTTTGTTTTGTTTTGCTTTACCAAGTTGTCACAGTAAAGGTCAGAGAAAAATTTCCTGGTGCTTCTGGTAGAGGAAAAGAAAAGGTAACCCAGAGCATTCTCTTCTTAACAAGGTCTGTGCTCAGGAGACACCGTTTTACCAGGGCCTGACATGTGGGAAGAGAAACACCCAACCCCAGCCTCCTCTAGGCTTCCTGCCCACCTCCAGCGGGGAAAGACAAATGAGAAGCACTTGTGCTGGTCACAGCACCAGCAGAGGTTCATTAAAAGACCGAGACCTATAGAATGCTTCCCCTCCACGCCTCACTACCACATCAACAGGGCTCCTGTAATAACGAGAGTACAACTGAACTGCACATCTCAGACCTGAGTTATGAAGAAGACTCTAGGGAAACCCAAAGACAACAGGGAAGCCGCAGACAAGAACACCAAATTAATGTTATCCTCTGACTTCTACAGCTGGAGCAAACTGTAAACACAGCCCAACTCCAAGCCAGATAGAAAGTGAATGTTACCCTCTGACACCCACAGCTACAGCCAACGGTAAACACAGCCCAACTCCAAGCCAGATAGAAAGTGAATGTTACCCTCTGACTCCTACATCTACAACCAACGGTAAACACAGCCCCTCTGACTCCTACAGCTACAGTCAACGGTAAACACAGCCCCTCTGACTCCTACAGCTACAGTCAATGGTAAACACAGCCCCTCTGACACCTACAGCTAGAGCCAACGGTAAACACAGCCCCTCTGACACCTACAGCTAGAGCCAACGGTAAACACAGCCCCTCTGACTCCTACAGCTACAGTCAACGGTAAACACAGCCCCTCTGACACCTACAGCTAGAGCCAACGGTAAACACAGGCCAACTCCAAGCCAGAAAGAATTCCGTATTCACCAAATTATCCTTCAAAAGTGAAGGAGATACTGGAAGTACAATCAAGTTTGTTTGTTTGTTTTTTTAAGTGAAGGAGAATTAAGTACAGAAAGCCTCACAAAAGGCTTGTTTACCTCAGTTTCTTTTGCCCAACACATCATGTTTCATATATACTAAGAGACAAACACACTTTGAACAGACAGAACAAACATCAGAATAAGACTCAGATATGACAGAGACGCTTGAATTACCAGAAAATTTAAAATAATTGATTAATATGCTAAGGACTCTAATAAGAAAAGTGGCTAACATGCAAGAACAGAGAAGTAATGTTAGTAGAGAGATGGAAACACCTAAGAAAGAATCAGACAGGCCAGGTGCGGTGGCTCACGTCTGTAATCCCAGCACTTTAGGAGGCTGAGGAGGATCGCTTGAGCCCAGGAGTTCGAGACCAGTCTGGGCGACATAGTGAGACCTTGTTTCTATAAAAAAGAAAGAAGGAAAGAAGCAAAACAGAATGCTAGAAATATAAATAAATAAAACACTATAACTGAAGTGAAGAATGCTTTTAGTGGAGTCATCAATACATGGGACATAGCCAAGGAATGAATCAGTGAGCTTCAAGGAATGTCAGTAGAAACTCCCAAAACTGAAATGCAGAGAGAAAGAAATAATGGAAAAGATGGAATGGAATATTCAAGAACTGTGGGACAAATACCAAAGATATAAAAGGATAATGTACGCATAATGGGAATACCACACAGAGAAGAAAGAAACAGAAGAAATACTTGAAGTAATGACAGAACTTTCCAAAATTAATGACAGACACCAAACCACAGATGAAGGAAGCCTAGAGAACAACAAGCAGGATGAATACCCCAAAAAATCTACACCTAAGAATATCATATTCAAACTGCAAAAATCAAAGACATGGGAAGAATATAGAAAGAAGCCAGAGGGGGAAAACATCTTATTTGTAGAGGAACAATGGTAAGAATCACATCATGCTTCACATCAGAAACTACACCCAAGAAGAGAGTGGTTTATGGGATTTAAAGCATTGAAAGAAAAAAAACCCCATCAACCTAGAATTCTTTATTCACCAAATTATCCTTCAAAAGTGAAGGAGATACTAGAAATACAATCAAGGATTTTTTTTTTTTTTAAGTGAAGGAGAAGTAAAGACTTTATCAGACAATCAAAAATTGAGAGAATTTGTCACCAGTAGACCTGCCTCACAAGAAGTGTTAAATTCTTCAGAAAGAAAGGGAAATTATGTAGGTCAGAAACTCAGATCTACATAAAGAAAGCAAGAGTGTTAGAGAAAAAATAAATGAAGGCAAAATAAAAATTTAGCTTTCTCTTTTTAACTGATCTAACAGGTAAAGTTTTTTTTCGGTTAATAGTAGTAATTAGAGCTTATGGATAAATGAAATGAACGACAGCAGTGTTATAAAGATGGAAGGGAGGAATTGAGAATACTTTTTCATAAGGTATTTGCACTACCCATGAAGTGGTAAAGTGTTTTATGAAAGAAGACTTGAATTAGATGTAAATATTTACTACAAACTCAAGGGAAACCACGCACATTAAAAAGCCCCACAAGTATAATGTATATGATAAGAGAGGAGTAAAAAGGGAATAATAGAAAATGCTCGATTAAAACCAGAGAAAGCAAAACACGCACACGCACACACAACCTGAAAAGGCTAGAAAGAACAAAGCAAATCAAGGGCAATGAATAGAAATGGAAGAAATATACTTTAAATATAAAGAAATAGATTACAAGTAAAGGGATGGAGATAGTGTACTCTGTTAGCACTAATCAAAAGACAGCTGGAGTGGCTGTGTTAATTTCAGGCAAAGTGGACTTCCTCAGAGCAAGGAATGTTATCAGGGATGAAGAGGAGCATTGCATAGCCCTAAAGGGGTCAGTTCTCAAAGATGATATAACAGTGTTCAAAGTGTGTGCACCTAGCAACACAGTGTCCCAAGATGAGGCAAGAACTGATAGAACTGCAGGGAGAAATAAACTCATTTTTATGTTGGAGACTTCAGTACCCCTCTATTTAACAGATCCAACTGGCAGAAAACTAGCAAAGACATAGTTGAACTCAACAGCGTCATCAGTCAGCTGGATCTAATTGACATCTGTAGACTACTTCATCCAATGACAGCAGAATACACATTCTCAAGCTCACGTGGAGCTCTCACCAGGATAGGCCACATTCTCAGCCATGAAATGCACCTTAATAAATTTAAAAGAACAGAAATTATACAAAATATGCTCTCAGACCACAATGGAATTCAACTATAAATCAGTAACAGATAACTAGAAAACCCCAAAATATTTGGAGATTAGGCAACACACTTATGACGTGTTGGGACAAGAAGAAGTCTCAAGGTAAATTTTAAAATATTTTCAACTAAATGAAAATGAAAATACAACTTATCGAAATTTGTGGGATGAAATTTAGATCACTGAATATGTATATTAGAAAATGAGAAATATCTAAAATCAGTAATCTAAGCTTCCACTTTAGAAAACTAGATAAAGAAGAGCAAAGTAAACCCAAAGTAGGGAGGAGAAAAAGATAATAAAAATTAGAGGAGAAATCACTGAAATTGAAAACAGGAAATCAATAGAGAAAAATCAACAAAACCAAAAGCTAGTTCTTAAAAAGGTTCACAAAAGGGATAAAACTCTATCCAGGTTAACTATGAAAAAAAAGAGAGACTCAAATCACTAATATCAGAAGTGAAAAAGAAATCATCACTACTGATTCCAAAGACATTGAAGGATAGTGAATATGCTGGCCGGGTGCAGTGGCTCACGGCTGTAATTCCACACTTCGGGAGGCGGAGGCAGGCAGATCACCTGAGGTCAGGAGTTCGAGACCAACCTAGCCAACATGGTGAAACCCCATCTCTACTAAAAATACAAAAAATTAGCCGGGTATGGTGGTGTGCACCTGTAGTCCCAGCTACTTGGGAGGCTGAGGCAGGAGAATTGCTTAAACCTGGGAGGCAGGGGTTACAGTGAGCTGAGATGGGGCTACTGATCCCCATTCTGGGCAACAGAGCAAGAGGCTCTGTTGAGTGAGTGCTCTTGTTGAGACAAGAGGCTCTGTCTCAAAAAAAAAAAAGAAAAATATTCTGAACACCTCCATGCTGCAAATTTGACAACGTACATGAAACTGGACAATCTCCTGAAAGACACAGTCGGACAAAACTCACATAAGGAAAAATATGTCATCTGAATAGGCCTATAACTAAAATAAATTGAATCAATAATAGCATCTACAACTATAATTTTCAATATATAATTTGTTAATAACATTTCAAAATGGATAGCACCAGACCAGATGGGTTCGCTGGAGAATTTTACCAAACATTTAAGGAATAATTTATACAAATTATCTTAAAACTTCTTCCAAGGCTGGGCATGGTGGCTCACACCTATAATCCCAGCACTTTGGGAGGCCAGGAAGATCACCTGAGGTCAGGAGTTCAAGACCAGCCTGGCCAACATGGTGAAACCCCATCTCTACTAAAAAATACAAAAACTAGGACTGGGCGTGGTGGCTCACACCTGTAATCCCAGCACTTTGGGAGGCCAAGGTGGGCAGATCATGGGATCAGGAGATCGAGACCATCCTGGCTAACATGGTGAAACCCCGTGTCTACTAAAATACATTAGCTGGGCATGGTGGCAGGTGCCTGTAGTCCCAGCTACTTGGGAGGCTGAAGCAGGAGAATGGCATGAACCTGGGAGGCGGAGCTTGCAGTGAGCCGAGATCGCACCACTGCACTCCAGCCTGGGCCACAGAGCAAGACTCCCTCTCAAAAAAAAAAAAAAAAAAAAAAAGCTACCCAGGCATGGTGGTGGGCGCCTGTAATCCCACTACTCAGGAGGCTGAGGCAGGAGAATCCCTTGAACCCGGGAGGCGGAGGTTACAGTGAGCTGAGATTGTGTCATTGCACTCCAGCCTGGGTGACAGAGTGAGACTCCGTCTCAAAAAGCAAAAACAACAACAACAAACACATCTTCCAGAAAAAAGAAGCAGAAGGAATACTTCTGAACTCATTTTATGAAGAGAGCATTAGCCTAATACCAAAAGCAGATAAAGACATTACAAGAATGGGAAACTGCAGACTGATACCTCTCATGAACGTAGATGCAAAAATCATCAATAAAATATTAGTGAATCAAGCTGAGTGCTGTGACTCATGCCTGTCATGCCAGCACTTTGGGAGGCCTAGGCAGGCGGATTGCTTGAGGTCAGGAGGTTGAGACCAGCCTGGCCAACATGGTGAAACGCTGTCTCTACTAAAAATACACACACACGCACACAAAATCTGGGTGTGGTGGTGTGTGCCTGTAATCCCAGCTACTTGGAAGGCTGAAGCAGAATTGCTTGAAACTTGGGAGGTGGAGGATGCAATGAGCTGAGATCACACCACTGCACTCCAGCCTGGGCGACACAGAGAGAGGCCAGCTAAAAAGAAAAATGTGTGTATATATATACACATTTTATATATATATATATACACACACACACACACATACACACATACACATTTATATATATACATACACACATATATATGCAAATCAAATCTAACAGTGCATAATGCATAAGGGCAATTATATACCATGACCAAATAGGATTGATTCCAGATATGCAAGTCTGGTTCAACATTTGAAAATCAATTAATGTAGTCCATTATATTAACAGGCTAAAAAAGAAAACCCACATGATCATATCAATAAATGCAGAAGCAGCATTTGATAAAATCCAACACCCATTTATAATAGAAACTCTCAGAGAACTAGGTATAGTTCTCTGAACTTCAATTTGAATAAAGAACATCTACAAAAACCCTACAGTGAATATCATACTTAATTGTGAGATATTAGATGTTTTCCCACCAAGATCAGGAACAAGGTAAGGATGACCTTTCTCAGAACTACTATTCGGAATTGCACTGGAAGTGCTAGTTAATACACTAAGACAAGAAAAGGAAATGAAAGGCATACAGATTGAGAAGGAAGAGCTAAAACTGTTTTTGTTCACAGATAATGTGATTGTCTACGTAGAAAATCCTGAAGAATTAAAAACAAAAACCTCCTGAAATGCATAAGTTATTATAGTCATCTTGCAATCTTGCATTGCAATTTTCATTTTCATTTAGTTGAAATAAGTGATTATAGCAAGGTTGCATATTACTCACAAGGTTAATATGCAAAAGTCAATTGCTTTCTTATGTACCAACAATAAACAAGTCAAATTTGAAATAAAACATAGGCCAGGCACAGTGGCTCACGCCTGTAATCCCAGAACTTTGAGCCACTGCGCTTGGGCTCAGCTAGATCTTTTCTATGTGGAGTATGCAATAACTTTTATTCAGTGGCTCATGCCTGTAATCCCAGCACTTTGGGAGGCCAAGGCAGGCGGATCACCTGAGGTCAGGAGTTCAAGACCAGCCTGACCAACATGGAGAAACCCCATCTCTACTAAAAATACAAAATTAGCCGGACATGGTGGCGCATGCCTGTAATCCCAGCTACTCGGGAGGCTGAGGCAGGAGAATTGCTCGAACCCAGGAGGCAGAGATAGTGGTGAGCTGAGATTGTGCCATTGCACTCCAGCCTGGGCAACAAGAGCAAAACTCCATCTCAAAAAGAAAAAAATAAAATAAAAACATAATACCATTACATTAGCACCCCCCAAAATGAAATACTTAGGTATACATCGAACAAAATAAATAAAAGATCTATATGAGGAAAACGACAACACTTTAATGAAAGAAATCAAAGATCTGAATAAATGGAGAGATAATCAATCCCATCACAGAGATCTTGACTCAGTGTTGTCAAAACGTTTCTTCTGCAATTTGATTGGTTCCATGTAACCCCCACATCCCAGCAAGTTATTTTATAGATATTGGAAAACTGATTCTAAAGTTTACTTTTTATTTTTTGAGACAGAGTCTTATTTATGAAGTCACCCAGGCTGGAGTGCAGTGGGGCGAGCTCGGCTCACTGCAACCTCTGCCTTCCAGGTTCAAGCCATTCTCCGGCCTCAGCCTTCTGAGTAGCTGGAATTACAGGCGCACACCACCACACCTGGCTTTTTGTATTTTTAGTAGAGACGAGTTTTGCTGTGTTGGCCATGCTGGTCTCGAACTCTGGCCTCAAGTGATCAGCCCATTTCAGCCTCCCAAGGTGCTAGGATTACAGGCGTGAGCCACTGCGTCCAGCAATTCTAAAGTTTATATGAAAAGGCAAAGGTGCCAGGATAGCCAACACAATATTGAAGGAAAAGAACAAATTGAAGAACTGATACTGACGTCAAGCCTTACTGTAAAGCTACAGTAATTAAAACAGTGTGGTATTGGTGAAAGAACTGACAAATAGATCAATGGAACAGAAAAGAGAGCCCAGAAATAGACCCACACAAATAAAGTTTGCTGATCTTTATCAAAGGAGCGAAAGCAATTCAATGGAGAAAGGACAGTCTTTTCAACAAATGGTGCTAGAACCGCTGGATATCCACATGCAGAAATGAATCCATGCTGGGTGTGGTGGCTGACACCCATAATCTCTGCACTTCAGGAGGCCGAGGAGGGTGGATCGCTTGAGTTCACGAGTTCGAGAGCAGCCTGGGCAACATGCCAAAACCCTTTCTCTACAAAAATTACAAAAATTAGCTGGGGATAGTGGTATGCACCCATAGTCCCAGCTATTCAGGAGGCTGAGGTGGGAGGATGGCTTAAGCCCAGAGGTTGCAGTGAGCTGAGAGCACACCACTCTACTCCACTCTAGCCTGGGGGACAGAGCCAGACCTTGTCTCAAAAAAAAGAAAAAAAAAAATCCATACACAGACCTTACACCTGTTACAAAAATTAACTCAAAATGGGTCACAGACCTAAAGGAAAAATGCAAAACTATAACTTCTAGAAAATATAGGAGAAAATCTAGATGACTTTGGATTTGGGAGTGACTTTTTAGATATAACACCAAAGGCACAATCTATGGAAGAAAATATTGATAAGCTGGACTTCATTAAAATTAAAAACACATGCTCTGCAAAACATACTGTTTGAAAAATGAAAAGACATGCCATAGACTGGGAGAAAATCTTCGCAAAATACCTATATATTTGGATGGGCGTCCAAAACCTATAGATACACACACAAAATCTTACAACTCAACAGTAAGAAGACATACAATCCAAAATTTAAAAGAGGCAAAATATCTGAACAGACATCTCATCAAATAAGATATACAGATGGCAAATAAACATATGAAAAGATATCCAACATCAGATGTCACTAGGAAATTACAAATTAAAACAATGAGATGCCATTAACACCTATTAGAATGACAAAAATCTAAAACACCGACCACATCAAATTTGGGCAAGGATAAGGAGCAACGTGATCTCTCATTCATTGCTGGTGGGAATGCAAAATAGAACACAGCCACTTTGGAAGGTGGTTTCTTACCAAAGTAAACATAGGCCACGCGTGGTGGCTCCCACCTTTAATCCCAGTGCTTTGGGAGGCTGAGGCAGGAGGATCACTTGAGCTAGGAGTTCAAGACCCTCCTGGGTAGCATAACAAAACCCCATCTTTACAAAAACGAAAGAACTACACATGCTTTTACCATAAAATGTGGCAATCATACTCCTTGGTTTGTATCCAAATGAGTTGAAAACTTGTGTTAATATAAGAACCTGCACCCACAGAGATATTTAGAGCAGCTTTATTCATATTGCCACAAGTTGCGAGCAACTAAGATGTCCTTCAGTAGTTGAATAAACTGGGGTACATCAAAACAATGGAATTTTATTCCGCAATAAAAAGAAATGAGCTATCAAGCCACTAAAAGACATGAAAGAACCTTAAATGCGGCCGGGCGCGGTGGCTCAAGCCTGTAATCCCAGCACTTTGGGAGGCCGAGACGGGCGGATCACGAGGTCAGGAGATCGAGACCATCCTGGCTAACACGGCGAAACCCTGTCTCTACTAAAAAAAAAACTAGCCGGGCGAGGTGGCGGCGCCTGTAGTCCCAGCTACTCGGGAGGCTGAGGCAGGAGAATGGCGTGAACCCGGGAGGCGGAGCTTGCAGTGAGCTGAGATCTGGCCACTGCACTCCAGCCTGGGTGACAGAGCGAGACTCCGTCTCCAAAAAAAAAAAAAAAAAAAAAGAACCTTAAATGCTCATTGCCAAGTGAGAGAAGCCAATCTGAAAAGGCTACCTATTATGTGATTCCAACTACATGACATTCTGGAAAAGGCAAAACTATGGAGACAGTAAAAAGATCAGGCCGGGCGCAATGGCTCATGCCTATAATCCCAGCACTTTGGGAGGCTGAGACGGTGGATCACAAGGTCAGGAGTTCAAGACCAGCCTGGCCAAAATGGTGAAACCTCATCTCTACTAAAAATACAAAAATGCCGGGCATGATGGTGGGCACTGTAATCTCAGCTACTCGGGAGGCTGAGGGAGAGAATTGCTTGAACCCAGAGCGTGTTGCAGGAGTCGACAGTTATCAGACTACCAGTGACAGAGTGAGACTCCATCTCAAAAAAAAAAAAAAAAAAAAAGGTCGGAGGTTGCCAGGGATTGGGGTGGAGGCAGGAAGGAAGGGAGGGATAAATAGGTGGAGAGAACAAGATATTTTAGGACAGTGAAATTATTCTTTCTGATGCTGTGATAGTGGATACATGTCATATGTTTGTCAAGACCTATACAATGGGCAACAGAGTGGGCTCTGATGTAAACTATGGATTTTAGTTAATAATATATCAATACTGTCTCATCACTTATAACAAATGTACCACACTAATACACGATGTTAATAATAGGAGAAACTCTGTTGGGGTTAGGAAGGCACATGGGAACTCTCTGTACCTTCCTCTTGCTTTTTCTTTCTTTTTTCTTTAAATGAATTCTCATTCTGTCACCCAGGCTGGAGTGCAGTGGTGCGAAATCGGCTCACTGCAACCTCCACCTCTGGGTTCAAGCGATTCTCCTGCCTCAGCCTCCCGAGTAGCTGGGATTACAGGCGCCCCCCACTACATCCACCTAATGTTTTGTATTTTTAGTAGAGACGGGGGTTTCACCATGTTGGCCAGGCTGATCTCGAACTCATGACCTCATGATTCACCCACCTCGGCTTCCCAAAGTGCTGGGATTATAGGCGTGAGCCACTGTGCCCAGCCACCTATTCACTTTTCTATAAACCTAAAACTGCTCTGAAAAATAAAATATGTTAATATGTTAATTTTTTGTTTTGTTTTGTTTTTTGAGATGGAGTCTCGCTCTGTTGCCCAGGCTGGAGTGCAGTGGTGCAATCTTGGCTCACTGCAGCCTCCGCCTCCTGGGTTCGAGTGATTCTCCTGCCTCAGCCTCCTGAGTAGCTGGGATTACAGGAGTATGCCACCACACCCGGCTGATTTTTGTATTTTTAGTAGAGACGGGGTTTCACCATGTTGGCCAGGCTGGTCTTGAGCTCCTGACCTCAAGTGATTCACACGCCTCAGCCTCCCAAAGTGCTGGGATTACAGGCGTGAGCCACCACGCCTGGCCTAAAATCTGTTAATTTTTTAAAAGTGTGGCAGCCATGCCACCCTCCTTCCCCCAGTTCATTTGCTGATTCACTGCATCTGGAAGCTTCACAGGATACTAGGGAGTTTTTAAACTAGAGCCCAATCTTTAGTCTTAGATATTTGGGAAGCAAAGTCCTCCCCAGGAAGGGGGACTGTCTTGAACAAACTGCCAGTCTCCTTCTCAAGGCATCTGCCAAATTTGGAAGCAGCACGGGACAGGGAACTAAGGAGCAGAGTTTAAAACTGCCAAAGGGAAGAATGACTCCTACATCTTTGGGATTGACAAGACAGACCTACCAGGCACTCAGGGTCTCCCATCAAGCCTTTGAAACCTGATATGGACTGATTATAACTAAAGCTGCAGCCCAGCTTCATCCCAGTTTTGTTGTTAATTAAACCTGAAAGGGCAGACTTTCCTGACAAGAAAATAATATAATATTTGGTTGCTATAGTTCCTTTATAAATCGTCTTCTGCATACTGTGGAAATTACAAGACAGGCAAATAAAAGGAAAATAGAACCAATAGTCAAGAGAAAAAAAAGCCAATAGACATAGACCCACAGATGATCCAAATATTGGATAAGATAATAACTATAGCAATATATTAAAGAAGATAGAAGAAAAATGGGGAAAATAGGTGAGAAGATGGAGAATTTTTACAGAGAAATGGAACCTGTAGAGAGGAACCGAGTGGACATTCTAGAATTGAAAGGTTTAGCATCTGAAATTATTGACTAATTGGCTAAGTTTCACAGGGTTTGGACACACGAGAAGACAGAATTAATGAACTTGAAGAAAGATAATAGAAAGTATTCAAATTATAGCATACAGAGAGCAAAAAGAGTAAAGGTAAGGAGGGATGGGATGGCAAAGTGCAACCACTCACATGAAGTCCTCTGTCCTGTTTGATTTTTTTACCACATGCATATATAACTTTTTTTTAGCATGTGTGTGTGCTGTGGCCTGCTAAAGGCTCCTGGGGCCTCAGGGTCCACACTGTGGCCCTCACACTTATTGTACAGGGTGGTGGGACAGGTGCACAGGAAAGAACACTGGACACCAAGCCAGGGGACCTGGTTTGAGCCCTAGCTGTCCCACCAGCTCGTGTGTGACCTGGGTTTTCTTGCCCAAATGAGGGACAATTGATGAATGTGAGGCCAACGGTGGGGTGAGGTGACACCCCCCAAAACAGCATAGCTTCTCTGGAGCCAGGTGGCCCAGAGCCCATGTTACAGCACACATACCTAATTCCAGAGAGCCGTTGTCCCTCCCTCGTCTACCACCCTGATAATAGACCCAGAACCCCATCTACAGCCAGCCGTGAAGACCTTGCTGACCCATGGCCCACCCCGCTCAGCCCCAACCTCTGCCAGAACCAGCAGGGAGCCTGCCTTCCCCCTTAGCCCCGCTAGACTCCTGCCCAGTCCCTCACTCCACTGAGGTCTCTCCAGGACCAATGTTAACTAAAGGGACCCCGCCTGGAGTCGGGCAGATTTGGGGGCACATCTGCATTCTGTCTGTACTTACTGTGTACATCTCTGAGCCAGTTACACTGGGGGCTAAAATGGGAAGGCAAGAGCATGTATCTCTTCAGATCACTTAGAGGGCCCAGCATGGTGGCTCACACCAGTAATCCCAGCGCTCTGGGAGGCCGAAGCAGGCAGATCACCTGAGGCCAGGAGTTAGAGACAGCCTGGCCAACATGACAAAACATGTATTTTTGTACTAAAAATACAAAAAACATGTATTTTTGTATTAAAATACAAAAATTAGGTGGGCATGATGGTGCATGCCTGTAGTCCCAGCTACTCAGGGGGCTGAGGCACGAGAATCACTTGAACCTGGGAGGCAGGGGTTGCAGTGAGCCGAGATCACACCACTGCACTCCAGCCTGGGCAACAGAGTAAGACTCTGTCTCAAAAAAAAAAAGAAAAAAAAAATCACTTACAGGATTAAATCAAACAAGGCACATAAAGGGCCTAGAGCAGTCCCCCACCCGTAGACACAGGCCTAGGTGAACAGAGCCTGGTTTAACAGCCTCAGGGCACTAGAAAGATTATGGTGTGCTCCCCTCCCCCACATACATAATTTAAAATTAAAATAATAGCCACAGAATAAGTGCAATGAAGTCCATCAAAATTCTGACTTTTCCCATGATGACTACTTTGACATCTTTTTTCTTGACAGATGGTTTTAAAACTCATTTTTTCAACTGTGCAGTGCTCTAAGTGTTTGCTTGCTCAGGCCTGAGGCAGGACTGCAGCCCTGCGGGCGGGGAGTCTCCTGAGTGGAGAGGCCGGCGGCTGCCCACCCCACTCGTCTAATCTGGGCCAAGCCGTGTGGAGCCCCCAGCAGGGCCAGGCCTAGCCCAAAACCTACCTGGGGAACCTGGTGGGGAACAAGGCTGAGGTTGGCTAATGATTGACCCACCCCAAATATTGACAGAGCCTAGGTCCTGCCACTGCCCAACCACGCACCAGTCTTCTCCCCAACCCGCCACCTGGCTCCACGTCCCATGGGACACCGCAGGGACTTTGGAGCCTGCTGCATTCCGACCCAGACTCCTCCAATAGCAGTGATGTAGGGAACCCCCCAGAGGCCCTTTTCCCTTCATCATAATGGAGTCCGCAGTTCCTCCCTCGGTTGCTCTGTGAAGCCCCCGGTCACCGTGGGTCAGGTGCCTGGCGTGGGCCTGCAGTGAAGGTTCTCAATATGGCCTGGTGCCCCAGCCCTCCACCCACAGCCTCCCAGACATGGCCCTAGAGCTGGGTGCCGCCTCTTTCCTAGGACCTGGCTCCCTGCTCAGCCTCTCTTGGCCTCCCCTGAGGCTTAGCCTGCCTGTTCCTTCCACCACCTCAACGGTCTCCCCCAGCTTGCCCTGGTGCTTCTGGCCTTGTTTAGTTAGCAGTTTCTCATCTATCCTTCCCATAGCTCATCCCCTAGGCTAAGCTGCTGGGGGCTTCTCAGGGAACTGAACCCCCAGGCCTCGGCTCCAGCAGCCCCATCACAGGGCGCTCTGCACATTGCCGCCTTCCGCTGGAGACCTGAATTCTTCCACTCTCACCAATGGCTCTAGCCTGCACTGATCTCTCCCTTCTCCAAAGAGATTCAGCAATTGTGACCATCGGGTCCTGGGTTCTGCACGAAGGGCTCAGGAAGAAGGGGAGAGAGCATCTACCCAGGGCTAGTTCCAGGCACCAAGCCTTGCAGGGGTTGGCCTTCCTTTCATCCCCACCACCACTGGGGATAGAGGGGGATGAGCCCAGTTCTTTGTTTTTTTTTTTTTTTTTTTTTTTTTGAGACCGAGTCTCACTCTGTCGCCCAGTCTGGAGTGCAGTGGCCGGATCTCAGCTCTGCAAACTCCACCTCCCGGGTTCCGCCATTCTCCTGCCTCAGCCTCTCCCGAGTAGCTGGGACTGCAAGCCATACCTCGCCCGGCTATTTTTTTTTTGTATTTTTTTAGTAGAGACAGGGTTTCACTGGGTTAGCCAGCATGGTCTCGATCTCTGACCTCGTGATCTACCCGTCCTCGGCCTCTAAAGATGCTGGGATTACAGGCTTGAGCCACAGCCTGGCCAGTTTTTTTTTTTTTTTTTTTTTTTTGAGACAGAGTCTGCGGCTCTGTCGCCCAGGCTGGAGTGCAGTGGCCAGATCTCAGCTCACTGCAAGCTCCAGCTCCACCTCCCAGGTTTACGCCATTCTCCTGCCTCAGCCTCCTGAGTAGCTAGGACTACAGGCGCCCGCCACCACGCCCGGCTAATTTTTTTTTGTATTTTTTAGTAGAGACGGGGTTTCACCGGGTTAGCCAGGATTGTCTCAATCTCCTGACCTCGTGATCCACGCGTCTCGGCCTCCCAAAGTGCTGGGATTACAGGCTTGAGCCACAGCACCTGGCCGAGCCCAGTTCTTAAACAAGGAAAAGAAGGTGCAGGAGGGCCAGGCGCAAGGCTGGGGGCGCCAGCCGGGGAAGGGCCACTGAGCCCAGGGCCTGGGTACCTTCTCTGCAGCCAGGCTGCCATCTGACATCAGCTCTCAAATGTTGCGGTAATAAGAGATCACTCTTCAGCCCACTGAGTATTACATTTCTTTTCAAGTCCTTTTATTTTTGTCAATGGAAAGGCACTGTCAAAGCAAGTTTGTAGAAAGCTTCTCTTGTACAATTTGTGTGTCCCTGGACCTTGTCTGACCCATGTGCCTGTCTGGGCTCAGCTCTGGGCCCAGAGGTGGCACTCGATAGATACAGTCAGTGGATAAGCGCTTAACCCAGCCTGTCCTCGACACTGCTCACCTCCTTTGTGACACACCCCCATGCACTCCAGACCTGCAGCCTCCCAAGAGACTCTCCCTCATCTGCCTCCAGAAGGCCCAGCATGTGCCCCCTGGGGGAGGGTGTCTCCTCCTCGGCTGTGGCCTCAGCCGTGCACTCTAAAGATGAGTGTTGTCATGGACATACAGAGTGGAATCCTAGACATGGGAGACTGCAAAAGGTGGAAGGGAAGGGTCGAGGGTTGAAAATCACCTATTTGGGGACAGTGCTCACTGTTTGGGTGATGGCTCCACTAGAAGCCCAGACTCCACCACTGCATAATACATCCATGCAAGAAATCTATACTCACACCCCTAAATCTACAAAAATAGAAAACATGTACAAATCAAAGATGGGGAGCCAGGCACAGTGGCTCATGCCTGTAATCCCAGCACTTTAGGAGGCCGAGTTGGTGGATCACATGAGGTCAGGAGTTCAAGACCAGCCTGGCCAACATGGCGAAACCGTGTCTCTACTAAAAATACAAAAATTAGCTGGGCGTTGTGGCGAGTGCCTGTAACCCGAGCTACTCGGGAGGCTGAGGCAGGAGAATCACTTGGACCAGGAAGGCGGAGGTTGCAGCGAGCTGAGATCTTGCCACCGCACTCCGTCCAGCCTGGGTGACAGAGTGTGACTCTGTCTCAATCAGTCATTGAATCAATCAATATGGGAAAAAGGGATGTTTCAAAAGACAGGGGCAGCTGGGGCATGCTCTCCCTGCTGACCTTGCAAGGAGCTGCCTGCACCCCAGTCTGTCTGGAGACAGCTGCTTTCCCAGAGCCAGAGGACAGAGCTTTCCACACTCAGGAGCCGAGGGACGTGGGCGCTCCCCTCCAGGAGATACAGAAGTTCTAGCCTGGCTATGTGGCACAAAATATCATAAAATGAGTTGGGTGGGTTTTGTTCTTTTTCCATTTGGGGAGGAAACTTGTTTAAGATGGGAACTAACTGTTCTTTAAAACTCTGACAGAACTCACACACAAAGCAGCATGAGACAGAGGCTTTTGAGGGGGAGTGGAATGGCTTTTACCAGCACTGCAGTTTTCTTCTTGCACCAGTGTTAGTATTTTATATTTGTTCAGGAACGTGTGTATTTCACCTAGGCTTTCAAATGTATTAGCTTATAGTAAAATCATTTCTACACCCCGTCACTCTTTCTAATCTGCATTTTTCACAGATCTGCCTCTCAGTCTTTTCGAAGCTCTGCTTTTGATGTTATTTCTTGTGTTCATTTCATCATTTGCATCTCTCTTACACTGATTTCTGCCTCCTTATCTTTATATTTCCCTCCTTCTTTTTTCTTTGGGTTTATGTTACTCTCTTTCCAGCTTCTTAAGTAAGGTTTTTATGTCACTTGCTCTCTTCCCAGTTTCGTATGTATGTATGTAATTATCAAAACAGGGTCTCACTCTGTTGCCCCAGCTGGAGTGCAATGGCACACTCACAACTCACTGCAGCCTCAACCTCCTGGGCTCAAGAGATCCTCCTGCCTCAGCCTCCTGAGTAGCTGGGACCATAGGTATTTGCCACCATGCCTGGCTAACCTTTTGATTTTTTGTAGAGAGAAGGTCACTTTGTTGCCCAGGCTGGTGTTGGACTCCTGAGCTCAAGTGGTCCTCTCTCCTCAGCCTCCCAAAGTGCTGTGATTACAGGTGCGATCCTGCATCTGGTATTTTTCCAGCTTCTTAAGTAAGGATTTCATGTCACCTGCTGTATTAGATTGCAAGGGCTCTTGTAATAAAGTACCACAGACTGGGTGGCCTAAATAACAGAAATCCATTGTTTCACAGTTTTGGACGCTAGAAGTTCAAGACTGAGGTGTCAGCAGGGTTGCTGCCTTCTGAGGGCTGCAAGGGGGAAGTTGGTCAAGGCTGCTCTGCCAGCTTCTGGAGGTTGTGGGCTGTCTTGGGAGCCCTTGGCTTGGAGACAGGTGGCCCTGACCTCCGCCTTCATCTTCATGTGGTGTTCTCCCAATGTGTTCACATTGTCTTCCCTCCGTTCATGTCTGTGCCCCAATTTCTCCTTTTCATAGGAACACCAGTCATTTTAGGAGTCCACCCTATTCCAGAATGACCTTGTCTTTTTATTTATGTATTTATGTATTTATGCATTTATTTTTTAGACAGCATCTTGCCCCGTCGCCCAGGCTGGAGTGCAGTGGCTCGATCTCGGCTCGCCGCAACCTCCATCTCCTGGGTTCAAGCGATTCTCCTGCCTCAGCCTCCCAAGTAGCTGGGACTACAGGCACCTGCCACCATACCCAGCTAACCTTTGTATTGACCTTGTCTTAACTAATTACATCCTCAGCAACCCCATTTCCAAATAAGGTCACATTCTGAGTTTTTGGAGGTTGGGGCTTCAGCGTATGAATTTTGGGAAGACACAATTCAACCCGTGACCCTTCATGATGGTTAATTTTATGTGTCATCTTGGCTAGGCCACAGTGTCCATCTATTTGGTCAAACATCATTTCGAATGTTTTCTGGGCAGGTGTTTTTTTGGATGAGAGTAACACTTCAACCAGTGGACTTTGAGTGAAGCAGGTCATCCTCCATAATGCAGGTGGGCCGCATCCAATCCATTGAAGGTCTTAAAGAAGGCTGACTCTACCCAAGAAAGAAGGAATTCTGCCGGCACACTGCCCTCAGACTCGCACTGTGAGTGTTCCCTAAGACTCCAGCCTGCAGGCCCACCCTGCAGATTTTACACTTACCAGCCTTCACAATTATGTGAGCTGTTTCTTTGAAATAAATCTCTCTCTCTATCCAGTCAGTCTCATTTCCCTGGAGAACCCTGAATAACATGTATTTGCTTTTCACTTTTTGTTTCTGGATAAGAATAGTTACTTATTTATTTTGAGACGGAGTTTTGTTCTTATTGCCCAGGCTGGAGGGCAATGGCGCAGTCTCAACTCACCACAACATCCACTCCCCGGGTTTCAATGATCCTCCTGCCTCAGCCTCCCAAGTAGCTGGGATTACAGGCGCCCACCAGTATGCCCAGCTAAGTTTTGTATTTTTAGTAGAGATGGAATTTCACCATGTTGGCCAGGTTCGTCTTGAACTCCTGACCTCAGGTGACCCACCCATCTTGGGCTCCCAAAGTGCTGGGATTACAGGCGTGAGACACCACGGCCAGCCTGGGTAAGTATATTTAATTTCGCTTCTGGTGTTGCTGTAGCTGTGAAACACAAATTAACATTCAATTCTTACAATTTCTTAATTTATCTTATGATTGCCTGCTAATACGTTAATTAGTTTGCAAACATGGCATTTTAAAAGTTTTTCATCAGAAATTTCTACTTTTATTGCCTTTTAGCTAGAGGACATGTTCTGTATTATATTGATCCCTTGGAATTTATTGAGGCTTTCTTCATGGTCCGGTATAGTTTTGTAAATGTTCCTGGTGTGCTCAAAAAGAATTGCTCGGCCGGGCACAGTGGCTCACGCCTGTAATCCAAGTACTTTGGGAGGCCGAGGTGGGTGGATTACCTGAGGTTGGAATTCAAGACCAGCCTGACAAACATGACGAGACTCCATCTCTACTAAAAATACAAAAACTAGCCAGGCATGGTGGTGGGCACCTGTAGTCCCAGCTACTCAGGAGGCTGAGGCAGGAGAATCGCTTGAACCCAGGAGGCAGAGATTGCAGTGAGCCAAGATTGCACCACTGTAGTCCACCCTGGGCGACAGAGCAAGACTCTGTCACACACACACAAAGAATTGCTCAAGCTTATTCATTTTACGGTTCAGATCATCTACATATCCACCTTTTAAAAATCTGTTTGATTTATTGATTTATAAGAGAATTTTTTTTAAAACTCTCCAAATACAAGTAAAAGTCGTTTATTCCTCCTTCTGTCAAACGTCACACTGTGCGCAGTGTGTGGAGGCTATGTTGCAGGGGCACATATTGTTTTAAAATAATTAGATCTTTACATGTGAGTGAGTTTTTCTGTATATAATGTCCATCGTTGTTCTTTATGGTATTTTTTTCTTAATTTCCATTGTATTAGTTACTAGAATCACTATCTTAGCTTTCTTTTCATTCAAAGTTACATGGCATTTCTAGCGTTCTTTATTTTCAGTCTTTTGGTGCTTTTTAAGTTGTCTCACAATCAATATATTGTCTCATTGGATTTTTAATTCTTAGATTTATCTTTTTAATTGCTAAGCTTGACCTAATTACATTTATTGTTATTATTTTCATCTTATTTCAGTTTCCATCAACTGTACTTTCTTTTGTTTTGTTTCACAGTTTTATATTACACCTAAGTTCCATTCTCTCTTTTTTCTTTTTTTCTTTTTGAGATGGAGTCCCACTCTGTCGCCCAGGCTAGAATGCAGTGGCACCATCTTAGCTCACTGCAACCTCCGCCTCCTGGGTTCAAGCAATTCTCCTGCCTCAGCCTCCTGAGTAGCTGGGATTACAGGTGTGTGCCACCATGCCCAGCTAATTTTTGTATTTTTAGTAGAGATAGGGTTTCTTCATGTTGGCCAGGCTGGTCTCAAACTCCTGACCTCAGGGGATCCACTTGCCTCAGCCTCCCAAAGTGCTGGGATTATAGGCGTGAGCCACTGCGCCCGGCCTACGTTCAGTGCTGAGTTAATTTTTGTATGAGGTGAGAGATATAGGCTGAGTTTCACTTTTTTGCCTATTGAGGCCCCACTGTGCCAGCACCCTTTGTTGAATAACCTCTCCTTCCTCCACTGAATTGCTTGTGTATCTTTATTAAAAATCAAAAGGCTGTAGCTGTGTGGGTCTCGCTCCAGTGTCTCCGTTTCGCGACATCCGTGTGTCTCTTCCTCCATGAGCACCACGTAGTCTTGATGACTGGACCTTTTCAACAAGCCATGACGACGGCTACAGTGATTTCTCCTACGTCTTTTTTCCAAAACGTTCTAGTCATCTGAGGTCTTTTACACACATACACACACGTATAGTACCTTGTTTATGTCCACAAAAAGACACACTGGGATTTTGATAGGAATTACATTACATCTGTAGATCAGTTTTGGGAGAATGGACATTCCCGGCGTTTTGTAAATTTTGTCACACAGACCTGGTACATGTTGTGCTAAAAGTATATCGAAGTACTTTCTTTCCTTAAAGTGACTGGGGTGGTGGTGTGCTTTGAACCTGGGTTTCCACATGTTCGTGTTCGTGTAGAGAAATGCAGTTGATGTCTACGTGCTTCTTGCTTATTTTCATTCTCTCCTTTGCTTTCTGTTGGGCACATCCAGTTTTCTTCTGTTGGTTTAAAAGTTGTGTTTTTGTTCTTGTTTTGCTTGCCCTCAGGGCCATTTCCAAGACTTGAAATGTTTGTTTGCTTTTCTAATTTCCCCAGTTTCCCCAGGCAGCAGGTCGGTGCCAGAGGTGTCTAGGCCATGCAGGGTCACTGTCCTGACAGCAGCTCACCCGGCAATCTTCAGCAGAGACGAAGCCTTCCAGCCCTCTGTCATTCTCTCAGTCCGTCACCTCCACTGAGACTGTGGTGGGCACTGGCCCTGTGCTATTTGGCAGTTGCTTCCAGCCCCGGGCACGGATTGCTTCCATTTCCAGGCAGCCCCACCTATTCCTCCCCCAGGTCAGTAAGGAGGAGAATCCCGCAGGCCCCAGCTCGGGCAGGTCTCTTTTCTTGTGGCCACACACAGATAACTAACTCTGTGGATCCTGGTGTCCCCTCTGGTCTGGCCGCAACTGCTTTCTCAGATAACTGGCTTTATCCTCGTTAACTTGGAGAGTCTTAGAACTAGAGTTTACCTGAGAAGAAAGGCCCTTAAAGACCATTTGGTCAATTTTTATTGATTTATTATTATTTTAAATAGAGACAAGTTCTCCCTATGTTGCCCAGGCTGGCCTCAAACTCCTGGGCTCAAGCGATCCTCCTGCCTGTGGTTCCCAAAGCGCCAGGATTACCAGTATGAGCCACAGCACCCGGCCTAGCCCAGTCGTTTTCAACCCCAGTGAACACATTAAACTGAAATGGAGAGTTGTAAAAATATCAATGTCTGGGTCCCCACTCCCCCGGCCCAATCAGTTAAATTAGCATTTCTGGTGGGGGGACTGGACATCAGTGTTTTTAAAAGCTCTCCAGGGCCGGGCATGGTGGCTCATGCCTGTAATCCCAGCATTTTGGGAGGCCGAGGCAGGTGGATCATGAGGTCAGTCAGGAGTTCGAGACCAGCCTGGTCAACATGGTGAAACCCCATCTCTACTAGTGTGCACCTGTAATCTCAGCTACTCAGGAGGCTGAGGCTGGAGAACCACTGGAACCTGGGAGGCGGAGGTTGCAGTGAGCCAAGATCGTGCCATTGCACTCCAGCCTGGAAGACAGAGTGAGACTCCATCTCAAAAAAAAAAAAAAAAAAAAAGGCTCCCCAGGAGATGCAAATATGCAGCCAGGGTGTAGAACCACTGCTCTCATCCAATCCCTTCAGTTTACTAATGTCCCCTGGGTTAGTCAGGGTTCTCCAGAGACAGAACTAATAGGATGTGTATATAGATACAGATAGATGAGAAGGGTGAACTCACTAAGGATTTGGCTTCTGTGGTCATCGAGGCTGAGGAGTCCCATGGCAGACCTGCAAGCTGAGAAGGGAAGCCGGCCTGGCTCAGTCCAGGTCTCAAGGCCTCAGAACCAGGGAAACTGATGGCGGGATCCTCAGTACAGGGCTAATGGCCCGAGAATCTGGAGGGCCACTGATGTAAGTCTCAGAGTCCAAAGGCCTGAGAACCTGGAAGTGATGTCCAAGGGCAGGAGAAGGGTGTCCCAGCTCCAGGAGAGACAGAGAATTCACCTGTCCTCTGCCTTTTTATTCCATCTGGGTCCCCAGCGGATTAGGTCGTGCCCGCCCACACTGAGGGCGGATCTTCCCCACACAGTCCATCCACTCAGTGACCCATCTCCTCCAGAACGTCTCACAGACACACCCAGAAATCGTGCTTCGCCAGCCATCTGGGTATCTCTTCATCCGGTCAAATCGACGCCTAAAATTAACCGTCACACCCAGAGAGGAGAAGAGACTTGCCTGAGACCACACAGAGAGCTAGGCTGATTGTGGGCTTTAGATGAATTTTCTCAGCTTTATCTCACCACCATTCATTTTCATCAGGTACTTCATGATTTCAAATCAGAGCATCCTTGACTTATTTCTGTCTCATCCAATTAGGCCCATGAGGCCAGGTTAAGCCAGAGCCTCTTTCTTACTGCTGTTCGTGATGGTGTAACATTGTTCTGAAACAGCTTCCCCCCGCGACACTGTGCGCTCATTCTGGGCTGAACCAACACTTCCTGGGTCTCTGGCTGCTTCCCCACAGAGCTAATGGTGGCCTCCGCACCGAGCACCATGGAAACCGCTGTCCTCCAGGACAGTGGAGAACAGAAAAAAGCACCTGGGTTTTGGAGTCAGACCTAGATTTAAATCCTGGCTCCACCATGTAAACCTTTCAGACCCCTCAGTTTCCTCCTCTGTGATATGAACTAAACGTATCTACCTCATAACTGGGCTTGCTGGAAAGCTGGTCAAACCTCCCCTTCAGCATCCCCGGCTTGCACAGGCTCTTCCCAAAGCCCTGTGAAAGGCTCTAGTGGCTTTGTGGTTGTGTTTTTTGTTCTTTTTCATAAACAGAGTATCCCCCCCAACACACACAGCTTTAGACCCTGCCAGACTTGGATCTGCTCCTCCCCACCCCACAGAGTTGCTCTGGGAGTTCAGATTCTATTTATAAGGCATGTGACATACAATAGGTGCTCAATAAATGGTACTTCCCTCCAGAAGTGCCCAGAAGAGGGATGGAAGGACAGACAGAACAGCAGGCGGTATGCTTGTTACATGACCCTTTAATGTCGCATCCATCGCCATGCAAAAGCCCAGCCCCGCAGGGAGGGTCGCTAAGGTGCCCGGCTCTTGGCGAGGGCTTCCTTGTCTCTGATGTGCCCGTGGATCCAGTCCAGGTAGCGGCTGACTTTGGTGTAAACGCCGTAGTTGTGAAGGAGCCCACAGCCCTCACCCCAGCTCACCAGGCCCACCAGGAACCAGGTGCCATGGAAGGAGGCGACCATGGGCCCCCCACTGTCGCCCTCGCAGGCGTCCCTCCGGTCCCCGAGGATGCCCGCACACAGCATGTTCTCAGACACCATGTTGCTCATGACCTCGCTGCACTCATTGCGCGGGACCACGGGAATCTTGATGAAGTTGAGGACGAAGGTGCGGTTTCTCTTGGCCTCCTTCTCTCGGCTGCTGTGGTAGCCCCAGCCCGTCACGAGGGTCTCCTGGCCGGCCTGAGTGAGCTCGCGCTCTGCAAGGCCGCTGTCCGGGAGACAGATGGGCACGATGGTCTGCGAGAGTGTGGCGGGCTGGGCCAGGCGCAGCAGCGCGATGTCATTGTCGGTGGTGCTCTTGGTGTAGTTGGGGTGGATGAAGACCTCCTCGATGTCCAGGTCCAGCTCCCACTTCTCCCAGCGCCGCAGGTCATACTCTCCTGCAGGGCAGAGGGCCTGGTCAGAATGGGCTGCGGGGAACCTATCCCCAGCGGCACTTTCCCGAGGCCCACCCACTGCTGTGCCCATGCAGGCCTGGGCAGAGGGCCTGAAGAAGGTCCACCAGGAGACTCTGCACCCACACGTCCCAGGTGCTGTCGGGGAGCCACCTGTCTATGCCATGGATCCCTATCAACGGTGACTTTTCCTGCCACAAGGAGTGGCCAACGGATGTCAATCCCGAAGTGGCAGGAGGCTGGTCCGTTTTCGGGAGTCATGGAGCCGTGAGACCAGAGAAGGAATGGGCAGCAGGGAAGCCCGAGGCCCCTGGAAACCGCGGACACAGACCAGAGCCACAAAGGAACGTGGAGCAAAGGTAGCTGGAGAGACCCCGGGGGCAGTGAGACCCAGAGAGGAGGACCCCCAGAACACGGCACTGCCAGGGAGGACAGGGCCGGGTCCCACCTGGGAGAGAAGGTCCTCTCAGTCCAGACCGATGGTTCCTGGGGAAGAGTACCTGGGAATTCTAAGCCAAGCCCCACGGGGGGCCACTGGCCATAGATTATGCTGTAGGAAATGTGAATTTGGTCTTTCTCAATATGCTTTTTCTTCTTTTTGGCATAAAGAGTTGAGCCAGACCCCTCCCCCCGCCGAAGAAACTGCCATAGATCAGGGCCAATGCATAGGTGCCCCCAGCCTGCTAGGGAAGCAGCCTGTGGCTTTGGCAGACGCTAGGCACCAGAGAACCCCCTACTGCAAAATACCAGCTGTCACAGGGGTGGGCAGGGTGGGGGCACCTAGGCCTCTTCCCCCCAAACACCTTCTGTGGAGCTCAAGAAGCCTCTTGCTTAAGCACCTGGGGAGCGGGGTCCCCCAAATCTGAACAGCCTGCCTGGTCCCCCTACCCAGGCCTCTGGCAGCCCCCTCCTGCCTGGCTCCAGCCCATACCAAGCCTGACAAGGAGCTTCTTGGAGTCCTCCATGCAGTGGGCCGCTGTCAGCACCCAGGACGGGTGGATGAGCACTGCCCCGCAGGCCAGCTTCTTCTTTGAGTCCAGCAGGACCACCTGGAATGGGGTGGGGTGATGACGTCACAGGGCTGCCTCCTGGCAGCCTCCAGTCCAGGGCACCTGGGTCTCATATGCACTTTCCTGGGTTCCCTGGTCACATGGGCATAGGCTTAGGCCCTTTCTGGTATTTTCTATTTTTGCCCATTTTACAGAGTTAGCCTGTCCCAGGGTGTCTTCCTGACTTTGCCCATGTTCCTGTACCGTTCATACTGTTCCAGTCACCCTGAGCCACACCCAACATCGCCCAGCGAGCTCCTCGCATCCTGAGAGGCTTGGCCAGGCTTTGTGTCTTCCAGGAAGACTTTGTGGCCCCCATGTTGCCTGGATGTTCCCCCTGGGCCTCCCTTAGCCCCTGTCTTGAAGGGTCATCCTGGCTCTGGTGCCACTGGGCTGCCTGGTCTTTAGGGGTCCTGACCCTCGCAGAGTCTGAGTCCCCAGGGCCAATACCCCCATTTGTTGGTTTCCATCTCCCCCATGCCTGGCAGAGAGGGGAACCCAGTAAGTGTCAGTTCCCATGTGGAGGCTGGAGGTGTGCTCAGGCCCAGCCCTTCCTCCAGCCCTCTCCCATCAGGAGGGCTCCTGCCTAAAATCCCACCAGCAGAGCAGCATCTTTCCAGCTCCTTTTAGAAACAGTAACCCTCCCTCCTGCAGACCCCTCCATCCCCCTCCCCTCACCCGCCCTGGCTGCTCCTCTCCCCTCAGGTTGTGTTCATCTTTCCCTGAAGCATCCCCCACCTTTATCATCCCCTGCAAGCAACTGCAGTGCTTCCCTCCCGGTCTCTGCACAGCTGCCAGGATGGGCTTAGTGACCCCAGACCCAGTGCGTGAGCAGCCAGTGCTGCCTCGCCTCCCACCTGCCAGGGGCTGTCTCCCCGCCTGGTCATCTTCCCATCAATGAGCCGCGGATCTACTTGGTCTTCTTGGTCTTCTGTGTCTCGTCGTTTCAGGTGACTGCGCTTCTTCTCTATCCGCCTCCATGGCCTCCCGCAAGGGAACTTCACTGAGGCAGGCAGAGGCGGTGAGGGGCCTGCGAGGCACTCCTCCCGAGATTGCCCTCCTGTCTTGGTCCTCCTCCTGCCTGCAGGCCACTTTGCCACAGTGCAGGGTTCAAGGAACCAATGACACTTAGACCACTCCATTAACATTGGCTATAAACCCCTCCAGTCAGTCAGTCAGTCAGTCAACAAACAGTGCCACCGAATGGCAAGTCAGACCAGGCAGCATCACCGGCTGGCTGTGTGTCCTTACATAAGTGGTTAAACTTCTTGAAGGCTCATTGTACCCCAGGGCTGTTGGGGGTGATCCCTGAGATACAAACTACAAACCCCCTCCAGTCAGTCAGTCAGTCAGTCAACAAACATTACCGCCCAATGGCAAGAGTCAGGCCAAGCAGCATCGCCCACTGGCTGTGTCTCCTTACATAGGTGGCTAAAATTCTTGAAGGCTCATTGTACCCCAGGGCTGTTGGGGGTGGTCCCTGGGATTAGTAAGGCTTTATGCTGGGATGCTGCCGAGCTCCTCACAGAGGAAAGGAACTATAGGGAGAAGGAGGTGAGCATTCTTGGAGAGCCCTTACAGTAGGCTGGGTATGTTTGTGAAGCCTCCCTGCCAAGAAGAGAGTGCATACACCATGGAGAACTGAGGGCTGGAAGGTAGGCCCGACTCTGCTCAAAATGAGCCTTGAATGCCAAGTCCAGATAGCTAGACTTAAAGCGGCAATGGGGAGCTGCATACTGACAAGAGAATGGAGAGGACACAACAGCAACACGATTCCAGAAGCTGACAGCAGAGAGATGGATGCAGTCACTGACTTGGCAGACTGGAAAGCAAAAATCTCAGCCGGTGATGGGCTGAGAGAACCACAGGAGGCTGTGGGGCTGCCAGGAAGGCAGTGCAGGTGGGAGGGCATGTTGAGAGTTTGTAAGAGAAATTGAGAGCCCTCCTCACTGGCCTGACTCCCCTCTCCCTGCCTGCAGAAGGTGAACCAGTAACTCTCACTAGGCACTCCAGGCCTCAGGAAGGAGTGGTGCTCTTGGCTGACCACAGGGAGTCACGCAAATGTTCACAGCCTGCACAGGCGCCAGCTCCCCTGCCCCACCCTGCTCCGAGGGGCCAAACAGCATGGGTGAGCATCCTCCGTCCTTCAAGAGCTTGGAGGAATCCTCTTGGAAAGCAGCCTAAAAGGAAAGCCCTCGGCCGGGCGCGGAGGCTCAAGCCTGTAATCCCAGCACTTTGGGAGGCCGAGACGGGCGGATCATGAGGTCAGGAGATCAAGACCATCCTGGCTAACACGGTGAAACCTCGTCTCTACTAAGAAATACAAAAGACTAGCGGGGCGAGGTGGCGGGCACCTGTAGTCCCAGCTACTCGGGAGGCGGAGGCAGGAGAATGGCGTAAACCCGGGAGGCGGAGCTTGCAGTGAGCTGAGATCCGGCCACTGCACTCCAGCCCGGGCGACACAGCGAGACTCCAACTCAAAAAAAAAAAAAAAAAAAAAAAGGAAAGCCCTCACGATCTGGGGTTCTGCCAATGACAGGGCCTTCCCACCACCTTGCAGGAAACCCACAAGCCAACAGGCCCACCGGGCATTTCTTTGCAGCTTCCTGGAAATCTCTAATTATTTCAAAATAAAAAGTTAAATTTTAAAATCTTTTTTTTACTTTTTAAAAAAATAGAGACAGGGTCTCACTGTGTTGCCCAGGCTGGTCTCAAACTCCCAAGCTCAAGCAATCCTCCCACCTCAGCCTCTCAAAGTGCTGGAATTAGAGGTCTGAGCTACTGAGCCTGGCCAAAAATTTTTTTCTGCAGAAGAATTGAATTATAAAGTTTAGAAAGTTCCCTGAAAGAGTCTGGGCGAGGGAACTCGTGCGCCGGGTTGGTAGGCCTGTAATCTGAGCACTTTGGGAGGCCAAGGTGGGCGGATCACCTGAGGTCAGGAGTTCAAGACCAGCTTGACCAACATGGAGAAACCCCGTTCTATTAAAAATACAAAATTAGCTGGGCATGGTGGTGCATGTCTGTAATCCCAGCTACCCGGGAGGCTAAGGCAGGAGAATCGCTTGAACCTGGGAGGCAGAGGTTGCGGTGAGCCGAGATCGCACCATTGCACTCCAGCCTGGACAACCAGAGTGAAACTCCATCTCAAAAAAAAATAAATAAAAAAAAAAAGAAAGTTCCCTGAAAGAAAACACAAAGTCAAAGAGATGGGAAATAGAAGAGACAATAAAACTAGAGGAAAGAGGTCTGAATAATGGGAGGTCCAGAAAGAGAAAAGAGAGGAAGTAAAGGGGAGATTATAGAAGAAATAAGTAACAAGTGTCCCTAGAGGTAGAAGATAGGAATTTCCGCATTAAAAGGGTCCACCTTTTAATGACCCACGCCAAGGAACAGCATGCTGAAATATGTAACACTTGTAAAACTCTGACTTTTAAAGTTTCGTACACATATGAATTTGATTAAAATGCATAAAAAGGAAAATATAAAAGAAAGCAGAATCAGGGTTCTGTTCTCTCCTCAAGGAAGCAAGCGGGTAGAGAGGGAAATGGGATGCACGCCGGACCACGTCAGAGAAAATAAACGCAGGCAAGGCTACGTGGAGGAGGACGCTGCAGGCCTGGCCCCAGATCCGCTCACACTGGGGAGCGGAGCCACCCCTGGGCTCGCGCTCCGGGAGGTGGCCCCAGGTGCGCAGGGGCGCCCGGAGGAAGGCGGGGGCTCCAGGAAGAAACGAAGCAGGGAAAGCGGAGGGCGCGCCCCGCTCCCGGGCTGACTGCGCTAACAGCGGCCCCGGGGTTGGGGTGCGTCTGCCGCTGCCCCAAGGCTCAATTCTCTGTTCCTCGCTCCCTCTCTAGAAGCCTCCTGAGCCCCCCGCGCCGCGCCCCGTCAGGGGGCCTGCCCACCCCGCGCGCGGGCACCCGGCGTGATTCCTGGGCGATGTAACGGGGGCCTCTCACCTGCGGGCTGGCACTGCAGGAGGTCGTCCCCCAGCTTGTAACCGGGCGCGCAGCTGCAGCGCCGCCAGCCCACCTCCTCTAGGCAGTAGTGTGTGCAGCCGCCGTTGTCCAGCGAGCAGTTGAGGAAGCTCACCTCTGCGGGCAGGGCAGGGCGCGGGCAGCTGGCGCTGGCGCCGCGCCCCCCACCCGGCCCAGCCCCGCCCCACCGCCCGCCCGCACCCCCTCTCCCCCTCACCGCGCTGGCAGAAGCGGCCCTCCCAGCCGCTGCGGCAGTCGCAGCTGAAGCTGCCGATGCCGTCGATGCACGTGCCGTGCCCGCAGCACAGGCTGCTGCACGGGTGCTCCAAGGGCAAGACCAAGCACTGGTCACCGTCTGCGACACAAGGCGGGGTAGGGGGTCAGCGGCCAGAGACCCCGAGTGGCGCGGGCGCCGGTAGTCCAGCCGGGGATCTAGAACGCACTCACCGACGTGCTTGGACCAGAAGGCCAGCTGTAGAGAGAGCGGGCAGCGTGAGGCGCCTGCAGCCAGTGTGCGGAGGGGGCGCGCCCGGGTGGGGCAGGGCAGCGGTGAGCGGGCAGGGGAGGGAAGGGCTTCCAGACAAACAGGGATCGACGCCCGATGGTCCTCGGCCCGCTAGGAGCTGGTGCTCCCTGCCCCTCCCCCGCCCAGCCTCCATCCCACGTCCCTGGAGCAACACCCTCTCCCCATGCAGCTGCAGCGCTGCCCTCACGACTGTGCGCTCCCACAGCAGCCTCTGCCAACGCAAGGGACCCGAATCCCTCGCCAAGTCACTCGGCCTCCTTCCAGCCCCCCCTCACTCCCTCTGCCCAAGGGCTTTGGGGGACCCCTGAGCATCTCGCCTTTCCCTAAGCCAGTGTTCTTCAGAGTTGGGGGGATGGGGGCAGAGGGTCTGCGTTCCTAACCAGGCACCAGGGTTGCTACTGCCGCTGGTGCTGCTGGTCTGGGACCACCCACCCCACGCTGAGACCCAGGGCCTGTGCCTGATTGCCTGCTCCATCAGGGAGGCTAGCCAAGGCCTGCTGGGGCTGAGATGCCATGGGTGAGGTGGGAGCACGGTGGGGACTTGATGTGATCAGATATGTGCCTGCAGAAAATCACTGTGGTGTCTGCCAGGGAGGCCATTGGGGAAAGAGGTGGTGGGGATGGAGGGGAGCAGATGGGGGTCCAATCAAGGAGGTGGAGGCTGAGGGCAAGAGGGTGCAGGCCAGAGGGTCTCCTGCCTTGAAAGCCTCCACTGGAAAGCATCCCTGGATGCCTTGGAAGGGGGCCCAGGTCATGCACAACTTTCAGGTCCTAGTGGCTGAAGCGATCCCCAGGGACAGAGCGGGTCTGAGCCTTGTCTCGGGGAGCCAGCCCTGCTACCAAGCTCACCCTGCTACCTAGGGCCACCTCCACAGGACTCTGGGGGCTCCAAAGGACTCTGACCCTTAGACAAATAGGACACAGACCCTGTCTTCTGACCCCCTGAGCAATCAGATTTTCTCCCTTTGATGTGAGGCACAGAGTGAGCGATTTTATGTGGACAGAAGTGAGTCTTGGTTACACACACCCGGATCAGCAGAGGCATGCGTGGAAGCAAGATGGCCTTTGGGTCCCCTCTTTGTGAGACGGGACAGGGAGGCAGTGGTACTCAGTGGTGGACGGAGGGTGGACTGAACCACCTGCACTGTGGTTGGTGGGAGTCACTGCCTAGGGTTGCCCCACACTCTTTCCTGGAGCTTCTTCCTGAATTCTGTTTCTTGCGGTCACATGTGCCTGGCCAACACCGTAGGACCAGTATCCTAATCGCTCCACTCAGCCACCCCCACAACTCCCAAGAGGGCCTCAGCATTGAGTCCCCACCTGCTCCTCCCGGCCCCTGCTGGTCACCAGCTCACCCCTGAGCCTCATCCTCTGGACCCATGGTGGCCTTACTGTGTCATCCACATTTTGGAAAATTTCCTTGGCCTCCTCGAAGTCACAGATCTCCTCTATGCACTCCCGCTCCAGGCTGCTGGGACGGAGCTCCTCCAGGAAAGAGTTGGCGCGTTTGCGGATCCGCAGCACCTGGTGGGCACGCTCGCTGCTGGAGAACACTGAGTCTGGTTTTGGAGGGAGGGGGAGCTCACCTTGGTGGAGGGGCCTAAGGGGGGCTAGGGCCATGAGAAGGTCTGAGGAAGCACAGCTGGGCGAGCCTGGGAAGGTCTTGTCTCTGCCCCCCTCAAGACTCATTCTAATTCTAGGTCATGGCTCTGCCCAGGGCTTCTCTGCTCTTTTCCTCCCCAGGAAGCAGATGGCAGTTGGAGGATGAAGCCTTGCTCTGAGATGGATAGGCCTCACTGTGAACCCCACCCCGACCTCTGTGTGACCTTGAGCCAGTGTCTTTACCTTTCTAAGGTTCAATTTACTCATCCAAAAACATGGGGATAAGACCGTCATGTAAAACATCCAATACAGTCCCTGGCCCAGAGATGAGCACTCAAGCCCTGGCTACTGCTGTAAAGGCTGCCAACTTAAATCATCTCACTGTTCCCTCAGTACACCATGTGCAGCCCCATCTTGACACATCCCCTCAGTCTTCCTCTCCTCCCCCGACCAAGTATTCCCCATGCTCCTCCCCTTGGGCAGGGAGACCTGGAGGATAGACAGACCTATCACCCAGGGAGGGTCCCCAAGTGTCCCCTGGGCTCTGCGAAGTGTTTGTCTTGGGTGCAGGGCACAGTCAGGAGGGAAGGATCAAGTTGGGGGTGTGAGCAAGAGGAGATGGAGGGAAAGGTATCATAGAGAAGGGTATGTCTGAGCTGAGGACACCGCGGGAGAGGGTGGGGGTGCGGGTCCCAGGCAGACAAGCAGCTCAATAAAGGCACAAATGAAACCAACAGCCTGGTGTGGCTCTAGGGGCCCATGTGTCCTGCAGACCTCCCCGAGAATCACGGCCTCCTCCCGTTGGCTGTGGAGACCAGGAAAGGGGTTGGGGCAGCGCAGCCTTGAGGCCGGTGTGCATTTGCGTAGGACAGGCTGTGCTGGACAGTGTGGGTGGTAGCCTGGGCCTGGGGTCTTCGCAGTTGAGGGAGTGAGTGGGTGGAGAGGGAAGGCCCAGGGGACTCTGTGACCATCCCGGTGTCGAGGAGGGAGCTTTAGGAGGTCATCGCAGGGCTCCCTGCCATCACGTGTACCTGCCTTGGCAGCCCCTGTGTGGCACTCTGGCAGCTGGCCTACCTGGGATTTGTCAGTCGATTCCTGCCATTCCCATCTGCCCCTCACCTCACCCAGGGCTCAGAGAGATGGTGGAAGCCGTGAAGGCCTGGGCAGATGCCCACCAGGGCCTTGTAGAGGCCACAAGGGTCCTGGGGTAGGGGTGGGGTGGCCTTACCGAGAGGAGCTGGTGTGCTGGAAATTCCCCAGGTGGCCACGAACAGCAGAAGGCCTGTGAGCCGCCACATTCCGGATGCGCTGGCACCTGTCTGAGGAGGACTTCTGAGCTCTGGGCAGTGCCCACCCCCGCTGCTGCTCTGCCTGCACCCCCAGGTGGAAGCAGAATGAAAGGGCTGTCCCTGTGTGCTGGCTGTCAGGGCGGAAGCTGGGATTGAGGGTCCTTGTTCGTTAGACACATAGTCACCCTCAGAAGGCCTCGGCCGCCCGCTGTACGTGGGGCTGAGGTCACACTGCCTGCCCAGAAAGCAGCTCCAAAATGCGGTGGAGAGGGCACCAGGATGTTTGTGCCCTCCTCGGGGACAGTGGGGTGGCTGCCGCTACCAGTCTGATGACTGGGCTGAGAATATTAGCTAATGTTGATTGGACATTCATGGTGTCCTTCAAACAACTTTTACAGGATTCAGAGGGCAGGCCATGAAGCCAGACTGCATGGTGCAATTTCTACCTCCAGCACTTACTGGAGGGCAATGTTGGGCAAGATGCTTAACTGCTCCATGCTCAGTTTCCTCATTTGTAAAATGGATGGAATGACGTGTTGTATTTCTGCCTTAAAGTGTGTTGTAAGAATTAAACAGGCTTTACACACAGCTCATGCTCAGTAAACATGAGATATGACATCAGTTAAGGTTCACAACCACCCAAGAGGTAGCTATTAATGCTGTCAATGCCATTTCATAAAGGGGGGAAACTGAGGAGTTAAGTGGTTTATTAAAAATCCAACCCTCGCTGGCTTCCACTGATTGCACAGGAAAGTCACCAACCCAGGGGATCGATCAGATTCTGTCCCTCATCCGCCAGGACTAGGGTCTCACACCGTCAGTACACTGTAGGCACCAGACTCGGAAGATTGAGGCCAGGTCCTGGGCATCCATGTTTACATCCGTGTGTTACTCTCAGAGCCAGGACTCAAGGCCAGGACTGTGTGGTTTTAGGCCTGGAACCTCAACCCCTGCCCCAAACGACCCGGTGCCCCACAAGGCCACAGAGATGGCCCTGGTGGCCAGAGAACAAGGAGCCCTCCCCAGTGGATAGGCCACCTGGCCCCCTGAACACCCTGCCGGACCCTGCTCGCCATTCTGGCTGACCCCCTCTGAGGCTGCTTCTGAGATTTGTTCAAATCCAACACCCCCAAAGGTAGAAGTGGGGCAAGGAGAATGGAGGGTCCTGGGCGGCAAACTGTCTGTCGGAATGGCCCTGGGCCCTGGAGACCCTCGGCCTGGAAGGAGGGAGGCGCATGGCAAAGGGACCTGGGACTGTGGCTGCCAGGCCTGGCCTGCGGAGGGCCTTGTGTCCTTTTACCCCAAGCTCAGGCTTGTTGAACACCCTGGCTGGAGGATTCAGCCCTCATCACCACCTAGCTCTCTTCTCCCGGGGGGCAGCCCTCCATCCACACCCCTCATAGACCTGCCTGGAGGGGGACTCACAGGGGCGGGTCGTGGAGATACCGCAAGTTCGCCGTCCTGCCGCCATGACAGCCTGGAGTTTGAGTTAATCCATAACCACAAATATTTGCTTGGCCCTCAGCACTGAGGCCTCCCTCTCTGCAGACAAACAGTGGCACTAGCACTCCTGGTCCTAGCTCAGCACGGCTTGGTCTACCCGAAGCCCACCTCTGCCCACCAAGGATGCCGTCCAGCAGGGAAGGAGGTGAGGGCAAAACCCTTGACAGATGTGGTCTCATTTTAGCCCCATAGTGGCTGGCCGAGGGAGGAACGTTGTCCCTGGTTTTCAGATGGGGACATTTTTACCCAGAGATATTGTAGTTTGCCCAAGATCAGCATAACAGGTAATATTCCATATTTCATCAACTCTAAGATGCCATTAATTATAAGAAGCACCTATTTATGTACCACCATACAAGAAAAAAGACACTGGCCCAATGACATGCCATCCCAATTTCTGATATGTAAAACCATGAGAAGATGCTCCTTTTAGGGTCCCCAGTGCATGGGTGCTGGGCACAGGGCTCCACCCTCACCTTCAATTGCTCACGAGTCCCCCCCCCCCACCACCCCTCCCCTCACACATACAACTGCACATAGCATCCCTCTAACCTCTACTTTTCAGGTAAGGACACTCAAGTCTTGCGTTACTCGCCCAGATTCACTGAGCTGGTAGTTGACAGATTTAATTTAAACCCAGGTCTTGCTGCTTCCATTTGGTCCCTTTTGTGAACCAGTAAGAAAAACGAATGGGATTCCAGAAGGCTGCAGCAATTTCCTGGCTGGGGTGCCAGGGAGAAGGGCAGAAATAAAGGGTCCAGCTCAGCACCTTTGCCTTTGTCCTGCAGTCTATCAGCATTTACTGTGTCTTCCTGCTCCGAACCAGGCTGCACCAGAGATGCCCCCCTTTCCTCCCTGTCCCCCTGTTCCTGGGAAGACTTGCCCACATTCCTCCTCAAAGTCTGCACCTCTAAACGGGGTGTGTGACCCTGCCTCGCTGGCTTCCGTTGATTGCACAGGGAAGTCATCAACCCAGGGGATCGATCAGATTCTGTCCCCCATCCTCCAGGAGTAGGGTTTCACACCGTCAGTACACTGTAGGCACCAGACTCAGAAGATTGAGGCCAGATCCTGGGCATCCATGTTTACGCTTAAAGCAGAGGAAGCTGATGAGAAGAAAGACGCAGGTGTGCAGAGGGAGGCTGAGGCCGCGTACACCTGGAGAGCCCCAGGGAGCAGCGGAAAGAGGCCCCTGCCTCCTTCTGATTGGTGGCACTTCCTGGCTTCGGGTGCAGGAGGGTCCCCATGCCCTCCTAAAACCCTCTTCCTCCTGAAGTTTCTTCAAATTGGCTGGAACAGCTTGGGTTGATTGTAACCAGATGCCTCCTGCTGAGGCACCACACCATGCTGGGCTGTGGTGGTACCAGGCCCTCCTAGTAAAACTCTCACAAGCCAGGCCCACCTTGCAGGGCGCAGGGGCAGGTACACAAGGGAAATGCTTACAGAATTCAGAGGACAGGGCAATCAGTACAAACTGGCATAGCCAGGGGAGGCTGCCTGTAGGAGGTGACACTTCAGCTGGACATCAAAGGACAGACAGGAGGAAAGCCCCGCCTCCCGCCCCACCCCAGGGCGGGAGAGAATGGGCAGACACAGAACACAAGCAGCTGGGAGGTGCTGGGAGGGGCGGAGGTGGAGAGGAGGTGGAGGTGGAGAGGAGGTGCAGGGTGAGGCAATGGATTTTGGAATTGAGACTATGAGAAGTGGAGAGCCAGGAGCTGTTTGTGACAGGCTGTGGTAGCTGCCTAGAGAAGCAGAGACAAGCTCGTGGGAACTCAGGCAGGAAGCATGAAGACCCCATACACAACCATACAAGGCACCAGCTTGTATGTCCCCGTTCTTGCTCCAGGCGTCGCCCCCGCAAGTCTGCAGGGATCACTGCCGTCTGCTTTGCCTTCTAGGTGCAAGATGTTGTGGGTATTCTTTTGGCGCCGCTTCCCTTCCCCACCGACTTCTCGCCCTCCACTCCTCCCCACCCCAGCACAGGCAGCCGCTCCAGGGCAAGTCTATGCAGGCTCCACACACTGATTCTGACCTGCATAATGGACTCTGCCCGGGCACCCATGTCCAAACCAGCCCAGATGCCCAAAGCACGGGCACCGGTACGAGCCAGGACGGCTGCAGTGCTCCCAGGTGCCCAGTGCTGGGGGTTGGGGGTGCCACGGCTTGGGAGGCTGCCCAGAGGGCGGGAGGGTCCTCTGCAGAGCTCTGCACGCCTGTCGGCCGACGGGGGCTCTGCACCAAGGGCTGCGTCACGGACTCCTCTTCGGCCTGCAGCGCAGGAAACCCCGTCACCTCCTCGAGGCAGGGTCGGTCCTGCCGCCAGCCATTCCTGTGATCCCAGTGGTCTCTGCAGTTACCCCGGGTTCCAGCCGGCGGCGCCGCGCCGCCCCGCTCCTGCGGAGGAACCAGGCGCCCTTCACAAGCGCGGCCTCACCCGCTTGACTTGCCAGGTGTGAGCCGCCCCACGTGGGCCCGAACGCGGTCAGCTGCACCCAGGAAGCCAGAGCAGGACTTTGGGCAGCAAGATTGCTGTGAGTTAGAAAGCAGAGGGACATCTGTGGCTGAGGAATTCGCTGCATCGATGAAGACCCAAGCAAAGGAGTAAGAACCAAATGCATGTGGGGCAAGGCCAGCCACAATTAATGGTGTTCCAAAGACTTCACCTCCGAAGTCAGGTTCACACGGCCGTAAACCTCCGCTAGCCTTTTTCTGACAGGGGGATTTAACTTCCCTGCGTCTCAATGTCCACATTTGTAAAACGGGGTCAGTGTCCATCTCAGGTGACTGTTATAAGGGTCACGTTAAATAGTTTATTAATTTTTTAATTAAAAAAACTTCTTTGAGACAGGGTCACTCTGGCTCTGTCACCCAGGCTGGAGTGCAGTGGCGGGATCACAGCTCTCTGCAGCCTAGACTTCCTGGGCTCAAGCGATTCTTCGGTTTCAGCCTCCTCAGTAGCTGGGATCACAGGCCCGTGCCGCCACGGTCAGCTAATTTTAAAAAATTTTTAGGAGAGAGGAGGTCTTGCTGTGTTCCTCTAGAACTCCTGACCTCAAGTAATCCTCCCTCCTCAGCCTCCCAAAGTGCTGAGATTACAGCGGGAGCCACTGTGCCTGGTCTTATTTTAAAGTATTTTATACAAAGCGAACGTGGCCTGGGACTTAACAGTTGATCACTCCACAATAATTTCCTCTCTCAGCTCCCCAAATATCCTGGAGAGAAAAGTCAGGTACCACACGGAGCTTTGTGGGGATCAAAGCCAGGTGATAACGCGCGTTGCCCTTCCCACAGGCCTGGGAAGGTCAGGGAGGGGCCGACTAGGAGGGGAAGGGGTCAAGGACAGCTGCTGCCGTGTGGAAGCTCAGACTGCACAGATCTGTTGTACAGATCAGGGCCGATCATTCAGGCAGCCGTAATCTGTACGACACTCCCCACCCCTTGTGTTTGGCCCTGGCTCTGCCGATACGTGCCAGTAACTCAACTTGAGTTCCCTCTGCTGAATAGTGATGAGAGATGGGCTGGTGGTCAGGGCTGACTGGACTAAGGTTCCTTCTCACCCCATGCCACCCCCCTGTGTGGGCACTGCCCATTCTCCATTCTCTCTGCAGGGACGCTGTGCTGCTCAGCCCACCCCAAGCAGGGCAGGGAGGGGAGACACTAGAGAGGCTCCCAGGAGCTCCTTGGTAAGAAGTGGTGTTGGATGGATGCAGTCCATTGTCTCTCTCTTTTTGTTGTTGTCAGGTTATTGTGGTATAATTTACATACAGGGAAACTCACACTTTAAAAATGTACAGTTCTGCTTGTTTTGACAAATGTATGTTATAGTGCAGCCACCACCACATCAATATAGGACATTTTCATCACCCTCAGAAATTCCGTGTTCCACCCCAACTCTTGGTAACCACTGATTGGATTTCATCTCTATAATCTGCATTTTCCAGAATAGCATATAAAGGGAATCATACACAGCACATATCTTTTTTTTTTTTTTTTTTTTTTCTGAGTTAGAGTCTTACTCTGTCGCCCAGGCTGGAGTGCACTGGTGTGATCTCGGCTCACTGCAATCTCCACCTCCTGGGTTCAAGCGATTCTCCTGCCTCAGCCTCCTGAGTAGCTGGAATTACAGGCACATGCCACTACACCCGGCTAAACTTTTTGTATTTTTTAGTTTCACCATGTTGGCCAGGCTGGTCTTGAATTCCTGACCTCAAGTGATCCGCCCACCTCAGCCTCCCAAAGTGCTGGGATTATAGGCGTGAGCCACCGTGCCCAGCCAGTACATAGCTTTTTAAGACTGCCTTCTTTCACTCAGTATAAAGCTTTTGAGATTCATTCAGTGTGGATGTCTACATCAGTACTTTATTTCTTTTTATTGCTGACTGGTCTCCATTATATAGATGTACCACAATCTGTCATCCATTTGCCAGTTCTTGGCTATCATTAGATGAAGCTGCTAGAACATTTATGTACAGGTCCTTGTGTGGGCATATGTTTTCATTTCTCTTGGGTAATATCTAGGAATGAGATTGCTGAGTCATGTGGTGAGTACATGTTTACTTTTGGGAAAAAAGAAAATAAAGTCAAACTTTTCCAGAGTGGTGGTGGCATTTTGCATTCCCACCAAGCAATATCTGAGTGTTCCTGTGACTCTGCATCCTCACCAGCATTTGGTGTTGTCGGTTGTTTTTTAATTTTAATTTTTAGCCTTCTTAATAGATGTGTAGTGGTATCTCATTGTAGTTTTAATTTTCATTTCCCTCTTCTCTGATGATTTTGAGCATCTTTTCCTGTGCTAATTTGCTATTTATATCTTCTTTGGTGAAGTGCCTGTTTACATCTTTGGGCTGTTTTTTGTTTCTTTGTTTTTGAGGGTTTTTTAAATTGAGTTTTTAGAACTTGTATGTATCCTAGTAACAAGCCCTTTGTCAGCTAAGTATGTTGCAAAAATTTCCTCCCAGTCTGTGACTTGTCTTTTATACTTAACAGTGTCTTTTAATGAACAGATGTTTGTAATTTTGATGAAGTCCAATTATCAACATTTTCTTTTATGGTTCTTGTTTTTGTGTCCTACCAAAGAACACTGCCTCATTCAAGGTCACAAAGGCTTTCTCTTATGTTTTCTTCTAGCAGATTTATGGTTTTCACTCTTATATTTATATCTCTGACCCTTTTTGAATTTGTTAATTTTGGTATATGGTGTGAGGTAGGGGCCAAGAATCATTCTTTAAAATATATGGAGTTCTAGTTGTCACAGTCCCATTTCTTGCAATCACTATCCTTTCTCCCACTGAATTGCTTTGGTGCTTTGTTGAAATCAATTGACCACATATGCATACATCTACTTCTGGACCCTATTTTGTTCTGTTAATCTATCTTTCATTCTTATGCCAACATTATAATGTCTTAATTGCTATTACAAGATTCAGGTAAGTCATGAAATCAAGTAGTGTAAGTCCTCCAACTTTGTTCTTATTTTTCAAAATTGTTTTGGCTATTCTATGTCCTTTCTACTTCTATATAAATTTTAGAACCAATTTCTCAATTTCTAAAAAAAAAATTCCTGGTGGAATTTTGATTTGGATTGAGTTGAATCTATAGAACAATTTAGGAATAAAAGACATCTTAATAGTGAGTGTTCTGATCTATTAGCATGGTATTTCTCTACATTTATTTACCTCTTTGTTAATTTCTCTCTCCAATGTTTAATTGTTTTCAGGTATAGGTCTTGAACATATTTTGTTAAATTTATCCCTACTTATTTCATGTTTTTTTTTTTTTTTTTTTTTTTTTGAGACGGAGTCTCACTGTGTCTCCCAGGCTGGAGTGCAGTGGCACGATCTCGGCTCACTGCAAGCTCCGCCCCCCGGGTTCACGCCATTCTCCCGCCTCAGCCTCCCAAGTAGCTGGGACTACAGGCGCCCGCTACCACGCCCGGCTAGTTTTTTTTTTTTGTATTTTTAGTAGAGACGGGGTTTCACCATGTTAGCCAGGATAGTCTCGATCTCCTGACCTTGTGATCCACCCGCCTCGGCCTCCCAAAGTGCTGGGATTACAGGCTTGAGCCACCGTGCCCGGCCTTATTTCATGTTTTAAAAATGTTACTGTAAGTGGCATTTTAAAAATTTGAACTTATAATTGTTTGTTGCTAGTATTTATAAATATAATTGACTTTTTAAATTGAGACATTATTTCCTGATTCTATAAACATGGTAAGATGATCAACTATCCCAATGGTCTGGGATTGTACCATTTTTAACACTAAAAGTCCTAAAGAAGAAGCCAAAAAGTTAAAAGTAAACTCTCCCTTGGGAAGAGAAAAGTTGAGGTTTTCAGTTATTGATACAAGAGATTAGGGGAAAGGTACAAAACCCACATGGCAACCCCAGAAACAGAGGCTGAAGGCAACATGGGTTTTAGTGCCAAATGGACACATCACCTTCCTTAGTCTCTGTTGCTGAGGACAATAACCATGATTTGCAGTACACCACAGAGGATCATCCATTATTATGTCACTCCTTGTGATGTAACTTAAGCACACTGTAATCTTGAATGTGACCATCCACTTTGCCTGTGGATTAATTGTTGTGCTTTGTACTGAGACACTGCTAGTTTAATTTTAGCATGGTGAATACTGGGGCCATGTTTTCTTAAGCATTCAGGTGATGACAATGAGGAAATGGTGTTCCAATATCAATGCCAACGTGACCCAAATGGCCTTGTTATTTTAATGACAGGTGGAGTGACACAGACAACTGGATGAGGGAGGTAAAGAATCAAAACAAGGGATACTGCACAAGCAGAGAGAATTCGGGGTTGGGCATGGTGGAAGAAGGGACTGTAGAGACTGCCTCACAAGTCCCCGGTGAGATAGGCAAGTATGTCCAAATTAACCAAAAAGGTTTTTGACTCCCCAAAAGATACCAATTGAAAATCAGTGGCTGCTGAATTAGCTAGGGCATACTACAAAAATGAATTTGTGTGATTGTGCTGCTCCTTTGATTGTTTTTCGAAACTGAGCAGAGGCACATTTCCTCATTCACAGGCTGTGACTGAACTATCATGTGGGGGAACAAAGGGAGAAGTGTTGATGGCAGCTGTATTGGCCCTTGACAACATGCAGTGGATTCTGCCAGACTCCACCAACAGTCATGCTTTCTACAGTAACCAAGTGCTGCATCCAATCATCGCAATGAAAAACAGTTCTCCTAACTTGTAAACACTTTGATTTGAAAAAAAGGAGTTTCAAATCATCCTTTTTATTTCTATGAAGATTTTAATCCACCTGCAGAAAAAAAAAAGAATGTTGATGCTATCTTGTCCAAATACAAACATGACTTTGCCCATCTGCCTATTTGGCAGACGGTGCAAATGTAAATTTTTTGCAAATTCCATGCAGTCTATGAACTCTTTACCAAAGAAAAGTTAAAAATGTTAGCCACTAAGTGTCCTGCACACTTTGTACACAGCAGTAAAAGGGGGTGGAGTTTGCTTCCCTGCGATATTGATGCTTTCCAAATGAAAGCTTTGATGTGCTTTTCAGTTCCCTCAAAGCATGAAAAAGCACTTAATGAGATTTTTCACATTCCAGAAATGGAAGGAGATGGCCCCCTTTGGACATGTGCCTACACGAGGGCTGTCACTGTTGCCAGGGTAAAAAGGCAGCCTGCTATACAACCATATTTTCAAAGCATGGGACAAGAAGAATGTCCTTGTCTAATTTGGAAATATATTAAGAATGAAAACAGAGAAAAAGATTATGGTTAAACAGTCAAACTGAAATTTATAAGTTGTTCCTCCAAAACTACCTGATGATCTTTGAGGAGCCCATAAGGGCTGTGGAAAAGCATGAACTCTGAGTTGTCGATGTTATAGGTAGGTAGTGACAAAGCTCAAATAATGAAAAATGACTCATTTTTTGGAAACGAAACCAAAATGTCACCAGAAAAGGACAGCCAATTTAAACAAGACTTCCTCACTTCTTTACTAAAACTGTAACTTATTTGGAATTCAACTTCAACTTCACAAGTTCAAAGTATCTCTGTGCTTTAAAACTATTTTTCCTGAGAGAGACACAGACAGATAGGGAGAGAGACAGAGAGGTTTAACTTACAATGACATCCAGTGTGCTCAGAAATGTTCAAAAAGGGCCAGGCATGGTTGCTCATGCCAGCACTTTGGGAGACCGAGGTGGGCGGATCACCTAAGGTCAGGAGGTTGAGACCAACCTGGCCAACATGGTGAACCCCGTCTCTACTAAAAATACAAAAATTAGCCGGGCGTGGTGGCGCACGCTTGTACTCCCAGCTACTTGGGAGGCTGAGGCCGGAGGATCACTTGAACCTGAGAGGTTGAGGTTGTAGTGAGCTGAGATTGCACCACTGTACACCAGTCAGAGCAACAGAGTAAGACTCCATCTCAAAAAAAAAAAAAAAAAAAAAAAAAAAAAAAACAGTTCAAAAAGGATGGATATCTTAGCCATGGATATCCTACATGATAGATGCAAAAGATGACAAACTGCTGGTTTACCTAAACCAGCCTGCAGATGCAAAGTGAATGGACATCTTTGGACAGCTGGAAACGAACCCCTACAAATCTAAAACCCTGCTGTTGCTGGTAGGTACAGTCCTAAGTATTTCATTCTCAAACGCTTTTGTTGAGCTAACAGCTTGAGGCCTTCACACTGGACTGACCTCAGGAGTTAGTGTACTGTGGACGCTCTAACAGCAGAGCTACAAGTCAAAGGATTTTCCATTTAACTATGTTCAGTTTCATCACTACATCAAGGAAGAACTTCCTACTAAAGGCTGCAGGCAAGGAAATCAAGAGTCAAAATATCCTACTGTATCGTAGGACCAAAATTTCTTTCTTTCTTTCTTTTTTTTTTGAGACGGAGTCTTGCTCTGTCTCCCAGGCTGGAGTGCAGTGGCCAGATCTCAGCTCACTGCAAGCTCCGCCTCCCGCGTTTAGGCCATTCTCCTGCCTCAGCCACCGAGTAGCTGGGACTACAGGCGCCCACCACCTCGCCTGGCTAGTTTTTTGTATTTTTTAGTAGAGACAGGGTTTCACCTTGTTAGCCAGGATGGTCTCGATCTCCTGACCTCGTGATCTGCCCGTCTCGGCCTCCCAAAGTGCTGGGATTACAGGCTTGAGCCACCGCGCCCGGCTTCTTTTTTTTTTTTTTTGTAGATGGAGTCTCACTCTTGCCCAGGCTGGAGTGCAGTGGCGTGATCTTGGCTCACTGCAACCTCTACCTCCCAGGTTCAAGCAGTCCTCTTGCCTCAGCCTGCTGAGTAGCTGGGACTACAGGCGGGTGCCACAATGGGCGACTAATTTTTGTTTTTTTAGTAGAGACAGGGTTTCACCATGTTGGCCAGGCTGGTCTCAAACTCCTGATCTCAAGTGATCGGCTCGCCTCGGCCTCCCAAAGTGCTAGGATTACAGGCATGAGCCACCACGCCCAGCCCGTCATTGTTATTTTTGATTAAATATTAGTAATATCTTTTTAAATACTCCTATTATATTCACCATTTTTAAAGTCTTACATTTATGTATTTTGGTACAAAATTTAAGTATCTAATAATGAGTTAAAATAAATTGCTAAATCACCAGACAGGAAGAAACATTATAAAACTATTTTTGTATTTTTCTCACACATGTTATTTGTTATTAGTCCTATTATTACTAATAGCCACTGTGAACTAATCATATTGTTGTTTTCTTTAAATAACAGCACTTATATAGAAGAAAGGTAAAAAACACACAATATGTATATTTCAAATAAGCACCATATGTGTATACTATTTAGTTTTTATTTTTTAGAGACAGGGTCTCTCCCTTTGTCTTACAGGCTGGAGTGCAGTAGCACCATCACAGCTCACTGCAGCCTGGACCTGTTGGGCTCAAAGGGTCCTCCCTCCTCAGCCTCCCCAGGTAGCTGGGACTACAGGTGCAAGCCACCACGCTCGGCTATTTTTTTTCATTTTTGTACAGACGGAGTCTCACTATATTGGTTGCCCAGGCTGGTCTCAAACTCCTGAGCTCAAGTGATCCTCCCGCCTCAGCCTCCTAAAGTGCTGGGATTACAGGCGTGTGCCACCGCGCCCGGCCTACAATAATTTTTAACATACTATATTATATTGATTTTTTTTTGATCTGGTATGGCTGTGTTCCGGGATGGATCTCTAAAGTGTGTCGTTGAATACACGTCCCATCTCCTGTCCACCTGGGTCTTCTCTAAGCCCTAGCGCTTAAGGGCCAACTAAGACCTAAGACCCGGTCGCTGCCCCCAAGGGGCTCAGTTTGGTGGTGAAGCCAGATACACACAAAAAACCCAGAGAGCAAGGTGGAAGGTGACATTAAATAAGTAGCCCCAGGTGGGCCTGGGCGGGCCTAACCCAGAACAGGCTCTCCAGGAAGCCTTCCTGGAGGAGGCGGGCCTCAGCTGGACCGCAGGCGCCCGTGGTGGTGGTGGGGGCGAGGGTGAGGGCAGTTGGAGTTCCGGGGCAGTGTGAAGAGGAGGGGAGGCCCGGACCTGGACCTTTCCAGGCAGGCGGCCCAAACGGATCTACGCAGCCAGCGCCCCCTCCCAGCTGGGGTCTGCGCGTCCCCCGCCCAGGCCGCTGGCCGGGAGAGTCTGGCAGTCTGAAGGCCCCGGGGCAGCAGGCCTGGGAGAGCCGGGGTCTCCCTCCTGTCCCCTGCTCCCGGGAGACCCGCGTTTCCAGGGCACCGTCCTTTACCCGGGGCCGCCGTCCTCCCGGGCTCAGCTTCTGGCGAGGCCACCGCGCCCCGCAGCGCCGGTGTTACGGCCCCACGGAGGGCCGATCCTCCAGGGCGCCCCAGCGGCGGGGCGGCTGCTGCCGGGCTGTGCCACAGCAGGGCCCGCGCGGCCCATCCCGCGCCACGCCCCCACCTCCGCCAGCACCGTTGCCAGCGGCCCGGCTGCGAGCCCGCCGGCGCCCGGCCACCCGCCCGCTGCGTCGCCTGGCGGCGCGCCTGCAGCTGAGTCAGCCTGTGAGTCAGCGCCCCCTGACCGCGCCGCGTCTGGGCCCGGGAGGGACGCCGACGGCGCGGGCGGGGAGAGGGGGAGACAAGGAGGCGGAAGGCGGGAAGGACGCGGAGCGGGGCCGGGGGAGGAGGAGGGGGCGGGGCAGGCAACTCGGAGGCAGCAACTCGGAGAGGGGATGAGGAGACAGAGGAGCAGAAAGAGGGAGGGAGGGCACCCAGGAACCAGCTCATCCTCAGAGTGTCTCGAAGTCAGGCCTGCACAAGGTTACCTGAGGCTCCCAGGAGTGTGGCCTGCAGCCCGCGGCACACTGTCTTGGTGATCCAGGTTTTGGCCTATGGAAAGTCTACACTGTGGCTTAAGGTGGTCCTGTTCAAACTTTATGTCAAAAACCTCAGCCCTGTATTTCTCTTAAGAAGTACATTTTACATCGCAACCAAGTTCCACAAAACCGTATTTCTCCCTATACAGGACTGCAGGGATGCACTCTTTACATTCTATTCTGGGTTTTTTTTTTTTGTTGGTGGTGGTGGTTTTTGATGATGACAGTGATGAAACACTAAACTGATTTTAGGATCTATTAATAGGTTGCAACCTGCTGTGTGAAGAACACCTTTGAAGGTATCAGGCATGTCTGTCTTTTCTCTTTTAAATACAATGCACAACAGCAGGAAAGGGTCTGCTCACCTGCTGGCCAGAGGCTTCCTGCTCTCAGCTTCCATGACTACTTTTTTTGAGACAGAGTCTTGCTTTGTCACCCAAGCTGGAGTGCAGTGGCGCGAACACGGCTCACTGCAGCCTCAACGTCCCAGGCACAAGTGATCCTCCTGCCTCAGCCTCCCAAGTAGCTGGGACTACAGGCGTGGACCACCACACCTGGCTAATTTTTTAATTTTTTTGTAGAGATGGGGTCTCACTATGTTGTTCAAGCTGGTCTCAAAAAACTCCTGGGCTCAAGCGATCCTCCTGCCTCAGCCTCCCAAAGAGCTGGGACCCACAACTCCCACTGATTCCCATGGACCCGAGACAGAGCCTCCATGGGCAAGAAACACACCACGGTTTGTGTTTGTTTGTGTTGTTTGTGTTTGGATGTGTATTGAATCCTGGTAACTGGGATTACCTGGGGTGGGAGGGTACTAGGGATGAGAGGAGGACTTTTCACTCTACTTCGCTGCTGGTTGAATTTTTGTCACATATATTACTTAAAAATGTTTATTGAAAAGCATTTCAAACCTACAAAAAGGTGTCAGAAACAAATGTGACACACAGTCACGCTGCCGTTCTCCCCATTCCACACCCTGCAGAAATCTCTAGCTAGCTTCAGTACTTCTCTGAGGAGTGAGGAGTGGATGAAGCCTCAGAATGCTTTATTTTATATATAATTTTTTTCTGAGACGAAGTCGCAGGCTGGTCTCAAATTCCTGGGCTCCAAGCAATCCTCCTGCCTTGGTCAAGCATGAGCCACTACGCCTGGCCAAGGAGCTGATTTCTGATCCTAGGTCTTGAATTTTTTTTTTTCTTTTCTTTTCTTTTTCTTTCTTTCTTTTTTCGGTAAACTTTTATTTTGGGTTCAGGGTGCATGTGCAGGTTTGTTATATAGGTAAACTTGTATCACGGGGGTTTGTTGTGCAGATTATTTCATCACTCAGGTACTATGCCTAGTACCCAGTTCAAATTCTTTTCTTTTTCTTTTCTTTCTTTTTTTTTTTTTTTTTTTGAGGAAGGGTCTCACTCTGTGGCCCAGGCTGGTGTGCAGTGGCACAATCTCAGCTCACTGCAACCTCTGAATCCCAGGCTCAGGTGATCCTCCCACCTCAGCCTCCTGAGTGGCGCACACCACCATACCCAGCTGATTTTTCTATTTTTAGTAGAGATAGGGTTTCTCCATGTTGCCCAGGCTGGTCTCGAACTCTCAGGTTCAAGCAATCCACCTGCCTTGGCCACCCAAAGTGCTGGGATTACAGGCATGAGCCACTTTGCCCGGCCCCAATTCGGAATTCTAACACAGTCTTCTGAGTAGTCTCACCGATTGATCATGTCAAAATTGTTGAAAGCTGTTTGCTGTCCTGCAGACTGTCCCCTCTGACATTGTCCACAGCACCAAATCTGGCCTGCAGATGATCTGGAGCCATCTCATCAGCAGGCAGGTCTGTTCCAGGTCCTGGCTCTGCCCAGGGAACTGGCAGTTCCTGAGAAGTGAGAGGTATGCAGTTACGTCTCAACACCTCTTCAGTCCCTATCTCCCAGAGCATGTAAGGTCTTTTGGGGGAGATATACCAAAAACCAAGAGTAATTAAGATGGGACTTGGACTCTGGCCTGGAGAAGATTCTAATGTAGTTGGAGAACAATACGAAGCAGCACAAATCAGCTTGCTTACGTGTTGGGTGTAGGTGGTTAATGGAGTCGGCCTTTGGGACTATTTGGGCTTGGAAGGCCCTGGAGGAACCTCCTCTAGGACATGGGACCTGAAAAATCTCCTAGCTGGTGGTTGCCACTGTGAATCCCTCTCTCCAGGACAGAGAAACCTGACATTGCCTGAGCCCCCACATTTGATCTGGCTTGTTCTAAATCAACTCTTGAGAGCCTGCTGTATAAAGGAGAAAGTGCCCTTTGGCTCACTGGGAGTAAGCAATACAGCCATCGGGAAAACCAGAAAGTCCGTGCCTGCTGCAGGCACACTCCTGGCTCCACAGGAAACTCCACCAGGGAAGGCAATTATTACAGGAGAGAACACTGCTTGGAGTTGTGGACGCTGTTGCCCGCCCAGCTTCCATTCTCCCCTTCCTTCCTAACAGCACCCCAGTTTTGTTCAGGTATCTGCCTGTCCACACGTGCTTCAGGGAAAGCCGGCCCTTGCTCAGCCCCTTGCCCGCAGCTCCTGAGTGGGGGCTGTGGACGCTGATTTTTCAGAGAGTGATCTCATTGTATTTGCCAACCTGCGCATAGCATTTCCTGGCCCAAGATTTACTTCAGGAATGGGCTTGTAATCAAATTCAGCCCAGTGGAATATGAAGGTAAGTTTGGAGACTTCTGGGGAAGAAACGTGCTCCTGTTCTTTAAGGAGAGAACTACCACAAGAGCCCCCAGTCTCCTCCAGAGTGGCAAGCAGGCATGGGATCTGAAACTTCTAGAACCATTTGGCCATCAGGAAGAAGGCAGCCTGATAACAAAGACAGCCCCAGAAGATGGTGTAGTTAAAGAAATCAGAGAGAAACAGAGCCAGGTTGCTGGATCGTTCTGATCCTGAAGCCTCCATTGCATCTAATCACATACTGCTGTGGCTGGCAGAGGGGTGCCTCTCGGATTGCCGCTGGGGACGAAAGCAGATTCCCGAAAGCAGATGTCCCAGCTGGGTCCTGCATCTCTGCCTGCCATTGCCCCTGGGTCCCGCTGGTGTCCTGTTTCCAGTCCAGGATCTCATTCAGAATCCAACATGGCACTTGTCTCCTCCCATTTGGGGCAGATCCCTCATCTTTCCTTGTTGCTGTGACACTGGCCAGCTATTTTACAGGACGTTTCTCGCTTTGGATTTGTCTGATGTTTTCTCAGTATTAGATTGAGGATATGCATTTTTTTTGGCACAAATGCCATTGAAGTGATGCTGTGCGCCTCTCAGGACCCTCTGTCAGGGGAGGGGTGATGATATATCTCATGACTGGTCATGGTAGCTCTGATCACTTGGTTAAAGTGGCATCTCTCTGAAGTTTCTCCACTGGAAAGTTGCTATTTTCCCTTTGTAATTAATAAATATCCTGTGGGGGAGATGCTTTATGAGTATGTAAATATCCTGTTTCTCATATTTTTGCCTACTAATTTTAGCATCGGTTGATGATTGCTGGCTGCAACAGTTATTACCACAGTTTTTAGCAAATGGTGATTTTCTTTGTACATCGCTCTTTCTATATTTATTAATTGGAATTCTACTGTAAAAAAGAACTCTTTCCCCCATGTGTATTTATTCCATTATTTTTGTATCTGTATGAACTCTTGGATATTTCTCTTATTCTATGGGTTATAATTCATTGCAATTATTTTTACTCAAATTGTACCAGATCTGGGATCTGTACCCGATATTGGGATCTCCTTAGTTGACTCCTATGTGCTCCTATGTCCTTGGACACGCCCCATCAGTCCTTGATCCCTTCCTTACATTCTGGCACAAGGTGCTCCAGGCTCATCTGGTACTCTCCCTGTCCCAGCCATGGAATCAACTGTTTCTCTGAGAGCCCTGACTTGTTTTGCTGGAGGATGGTATTGAGAAAGTGAGATCTGGGCACTAGTCAGATTTAACTTGGTCAAATGAAAATGCAGAACTGTGCTGACAGGCAGGACAGTGTGGGAAGGAGCGGTTGGACTGCAGGGCCCAGGCGAGGGGCAGAGGGACAGACAGACTCTGAGAGGGAGGGAGGGCAGCTTGGCCGATCAGTCCTTGGCTGGGAGCCCCTGTGGGGAGCACAGCCTGTGGATTCAGCACTGGCAGAGCTTGCCTCTAGGGTGTACACCTGGAGGCTGCAGTTGGGAGGGAGAGGAAAAACTTTTACTTTTAAAAAATCATGGGCATCTATTATTAATACTTTAAAAATTATAATAATAAAAGCAGAAAAGGTCTACTTTTCTATTTTTTTGACCATGTGTACAATTTTTGCTTCCTTTTCTCAAACTGAAGAACAGTGGAGCAGATGCAGATGGACTGTCAAATAACATGGGCTCTCACTGCACCACACTCACTGGTGTGGTGGGTCTTTGTGCAGGGATCCAGCTGCACTCCAGATCCCAATCATGACATCCTTAAGGCTCAGAGCCAGGGGGGCTGCAGAGACCATCTTAGGCTGGGGCTTTCAAACTCTCCTGATTGCCACCCACAGCAAAGAAAAAGTCTATTTTATACCATGACCTACCATACATTCAAAATTTTATGGCACAGTATTCACTCTTGTTATGTGCGACATACTCAATTGTCTATTTTATGCAGGTTATTTCCTGCTAGTTTGCCATACTCTTATTATGCAAATGGGAAAGTGAGGCCCTAAAAAGGGGAATGAGTGCCCACAGGCTGCAGCTTTTCAGGATGCATTTACTAAGGGCCTGTCAAACAGTGCTACATTTTTATAGCTATGGAGAGAAATGGGTCTGAATAATAAGGGTAGACTTTCTATTTAAGTGTCAAGAGCTGGATGAAATTAGCTTACGGGTCTTAAACCAGAGATTTCCTGCCTTTATTCAAAAGCCCCAAATTCCTTATTATGGAGGCCTTAAGCTCTTTAAAATAAATGTTTTGTCCATAATCTGTTCATTCATCCACTTACTCAGCAAATGTCCTTAGATAGTAGTAGGTGGAGAGCAGGCATGCAAGGGGAAGGGGCATCAGTCTCCCAGAGAGACAGACATACAAACAGCCACCGCCTGGGTAGGACCTGGCAGTCATGGACATGTGCACAGGGTGGGCAGGGGAGGTGCTGACGCAAGTGGGAACGTGACCTTTGGAAGGTTACCTTCTTGAGCTTCAGTTTCCTTCCCCATAAAATGGAGGTGGGACCTGCCTCCCCGAGTTGTAATAAGCTCTGAGAACCTGCTGGCACAGTGCTGTGCCACTGTTGGAGAAGGAAGGCTTATGCCAGCCTGGTAAGGCCAGGAGGGTCTTAGGAGAGCTTGGTATGGAGGCCTGCAGGATGGGAGGGTCCAAGGAGCTCCTGAGAATTTGGGGGCTGGAGAAGAGTGGCTGATGACGATGACAAGGAGGGCTGGAGATGCAGAGGCCATGATGGAGGCCCTTGTGTGCTTGCCACATACTGGAGTTTAAATTTAGCCCTGTGAGCAAGGGGGGCCATTGAAATGCTGTGAGTGGAGGAGTGACATGGCCAGATCTGGATCCACCACACTGACTCAAACAAGGGATTTCTGTAGCCATAAGAAAGCTGGTAGTCAAAATCGGACACTGTGCAGTGGTTGGAAGACACCCTATTAGGTGACTCAGGTATATAACGGGGTTAGCGTCTCAAGTGAGTGGCTGAGAGCAAGGGGAGGCAGGCTGAGGTGGGCAGACAGCTGAACCTCATTCCTGAGACCATCCAGGGCAGGGCTTTTCTGACTGAGAAACGCGACCCTGACACCAGACAGAATACTGTACTCCCCCATCCTTGGAGGGGCTGACTCTAGAGAATCCCCGGGGTGAGCCCAGGAACCTACAAGTTCTGCACCCCTTGGATGGGTAGGCATTTTGAGGGCATGAGGTAGGCGTTACAGTGATAAGATACACAGGGCTCTAAACCACAGAGGCCCTGGTTCAAATCCTGCCTCCTCCGAGTACAAATGAGTTGACTTTGGGAAGTCAGTCAACTTTGCCCTGGGCTGCAGTTTCCTCACTGTCAAATGCATGGGAGAGGGTGTGTGAAGAGTTAAAATGCATTTAGATTTCACTGTACAGTCTCCTCCAACATGATCTCACACTCTCCTTTTACAGTATAAGCAGGCTGATGTCAGAGGCTGTGACTCGCCCAGGGCTACACAGTGGACAGGTGGCAGAGCCAGGAGCCAAGAGGTGGTCCACCTGCCTCTATGAACCCACACTCCTCCCGCTACCCCTTCTGGGGCCAGGTGAGAAGCAGGGAGCTGGCACTGCCCCAACCCAGATTCCTCAGCAGGGAGGGCCTGGCCGCCTGGGCCCAGCGTGAAACCCGGGAGTCTGTTAACCTAGGCCCGGAGGCCAGAGTGCGCGGCGGATGAGTCACGCCAACCCGCTGCACCAGGAGACCCCCTCCTCCCTGCCCACGCCCGGGCCGAGAGCTGGTTGCCGAGCAATAAGACATAACATATATAAATAGATGCGACTCCTGCTGTAACAGGGAGGCCTGATTCTTGGGCTGCTGTCTTTTCTTTGCCTCTCCTCTGCACCCCTCGGCCTTCCTCCCAGCGTCTCCTGGTGCAGTCAGCTCGATCCTCAGCTAAGAGCTCCCAGCCCTGCGTGCCAGGGCACTGCCTTCACAAGGACAGTCCTGGACGGACGGACACGGGCTGGGCGTAGCTGCGCTGGGCAGGCCAGGGGTGTGGAAGGAAGCAGGGGCACGCTGCTGGACTGGACGTTTACCACCCGCGGGGGCTAGGCGAGGGCGGTGGAGCGGGCATGACGGCCGGACACTGGATCAAAAGGGGTGCGACTGGCGGGAGTGCGCCTGGTTCCCAGCAGCAGACGGGGCCTGCTGCCCTGCTCCCCATTCCCCTCATAAGTGACTCCTCCAAAGGGCACTTTTCTTATTCCACCTTGCGTCACCTGGTACTCACCTTAGCTGCAGAACGCCTTGCCAGCTTGCTCCCTGGCTGGGCCTGCTGTCTGCAGAGTTGTCCTGCCCAGGTCACGATGTTCATGACACAGAGTATTCCCATCAACCCAGGAAGTTCCTACCTCTTTGCAGACCATCCTCCACTCTTGGCCCCTGGTTATATGTTTTGCCTTTATTAGAATTTCGTATAAATGAAATTTATATAAGATGTAATTTTTGTCTGGCTTCTTTCACTGAGCACAAATGCTTTTGAAATTCGTTCATGTCATCAGTGGTTTGTTCCTTTCTTTGCTAACCAGTTGATGAATATTTAGGTTGTTTATGACTATCATGAATAAAGCATGTAGAAACATACATGTACAATTATTTGTGTGGACATGTTTTCATTTCTCCTGAGGAAATACCTAACACTGGAATTGCTGCTTCATTAATTAAGATATTGTTATCATTCCCATTTTATAGATAAAAGACTGAAGCTCAGAGAGGTGAAGCAGCTTGCCTGAGCTCACACAGCATGGCAAAAATTCAAAGCCATGTCTGAGCTGTACACCAGGTGGTCACTTGTACAAAATAGGTAATTTTTGGAGTCAAAGGTCCTTGACTGGTAGATAAATTATCACATATGGGCTGAATTCCACTGCATTCAGGTTTGTAGCTTGCAGAATCAGACTGACACTGAGCCCGAGTTGTGAGCACCGCACGCTGAGAGGTCACTCTTTGAAGGCATTTCAGCAGCTGACTTCTGGGAACTTAAGCTGCAGGACCGCAAGGATTTTGTTAGTTTTGTGAAGGTGGTGTTGGCCAGGTTTCTCCACTGGAAAGTCACGATTACTCCACTATAATTACTAAACTGAAAGGAGAGACATTGAGACTAAGAATCCGATTCATCAAGCTTTCACCCGCTAGTCTGAATACCCACCATGAATTCCTAACTCCATTCCTTTCCCATTTGCTAGCTGTATTATTCTGTCAGGGAGAGCTTTTCCTTCTTCCTCAGTTACGTTTACATCACTATTTCCTCAAGGATTTTATTCTACGGAATCTAATCCATTACCATCATTGTTTTAATGTTTGATGTGTTCCAACTTTGGCCAGAAGCAGCCTCATTAAACTGACTTCTATGTCCTTTTAACATGCTCCTGTGATTCTCTGAGCACTTCCTTACTCTCAGGTATAAGATATTCCAAGATCTTGCTCTTCTCCTGTACCAGCCCTGGTCCCTTTTAGTAGAGAATGACATTTAGAAACCAAGATCAGGGTGTGAGATGAACTTCTGGGTACTGGGATGTCACAGCTTCTAGGCCACCTCAGTCTGCAGGTTTTTAAGGCAGCAAGTGAGGTGAAAGGCGGGGCCATGAGATTGAACTTGTAAGCTATGGACTCAGCAAAATCAGGCTGCTGGCGGTAGGATGTCTATAACAAGCGCAGCAAGCTCACTCATGGGCTCACAGAGTGGTGGAACTGGGCAGTCAGTCCAACCAGGCAGTGGTTTCTCTACTCAGAAACACCTTTGTAGGCTGGGCAGGGTGACTCATGCCTGTAATCCCAGCACTCTGGGAGGCCGAGGCAGGCAGATCACCTGAGGTCAGGAGTTCGAGACCAGCCTGGCCAACATGGCAAAACTCTGTTGCTACTAAAAATACAAAAATTAGCCGGGTGTGGTGGCAGGCACCTGTAATCCCAGCTACTTGGGAGACTGAGGCAGGAGAATCGCTTGAACCTGGGAGGTGGAGGTGGCAGTGAGCCAAAATTGTGCCACTGCACTCCAGCCTGGGCATCAGAATGATACTCTGCCTCAAAAAAAAAAAAAGAAAGAAAGAAAGAAAGAAAGACTTTTGTAAATTTTACACATTTATAAATCTTTCAGCTCTTTTTGCCTTGCTGTGAGTTACTTCCATGACAGAGGACCAGGGAGGCTGGTTTTCCAGGATGGTGGGAACGTCAGGGACAGCGTGGGGGACACATGGAGAAGGGTGGCCTCAGGGCCTCCACAAGGTGGACTGCCGCGGTGATGGGAAACTTCACAGATCTCTCCTGGCAGACACTCTGCTGTCCTCAAGGCTGATCAGCTGGCTGGCTTGGGAGACAGCCAATGCCTGGAGGGGACTTCAGGAATCAGAGGTGGTGACTCATAGTGGGAGGCCACAGTCTCAGAGTCCGGTTCTCTGAAAAGAACCACGCCTTCCAATGGTGTCTGGCGCCCTGCATTCTGAAGGGCCTGCTGGCTCTGGGGTCCACCGGGGCTGAGGCAGTCTTGGGCCTGTTGTGGGCAATGGGTGGGAACAAGTGCTGTATATCTCCAGTGGCTTTCGTGTGTGTCACCCTGCAAGCCTCCATCATAATCTCGGGAGCAGGATGCCTTTTTCCGTCTTCCAGACACTGAGGCTGAGAAGAGCAGGCACAGGTCTCTGCTGACTCTCACGTTCTTCACAGTGCAGCCCGGCCAGAGCTGCCTGGCCCAGCCGGCAGCCGGCATGTGAGGCCACAGGGAGCCTGCTCTCTCAAACTGAGCAGCCTTGGCAGTCTGGAGGGCCCAGGGCACAGAGGCATTGATGCTTCTCAGGATGGACTCTGTGCAGCTGAGCTTCGGCCAGGCTAGCCTATGGTGAAGAACCAAAGTCAACCTTTGTGACTTGACTTGCAGGAAGCAGTTGGGGAAGAATCTACATTGCACTGGGTCGAAGCGTATGCTGAGCTGTGAGGATGAAGATAAGTACCTCCTCACTCATTTCTGCAACGTGGACCCCCTGGATGGTGCACTGAGAGGGCTTAGCATCCTCCAAACCGCCCAGAGACGGGCTCGGAGGGCTTGGATGAAGGCAGCCTGTGGTGTCAAGGATGGCAAGGCGGATCTTGGAGGCAGAGGCCTAGATGCTGGGAGGGGCAGCTGAAGTTGGCAAGACAGGGAGTGGTGCCCTGGTGCATTAGGCAATGGGGAGGGGCTCTGGGATGGGCATTTGGGAGGTACCATGGAACAGAGTGAGGGAGAGCCTGTCAGGTGGCTCTGAGGTCCTCTCTGGCTGCTCCATTTAGTGTCCTTGGGCCTGGTGACAGCCACCTGACCTTTCTCTGCCGCTTTTTCCTTATATGTGAATTGAAAATTACAGGAAAACGGCTGGGCGCGGTGGCTCAAGCCTGTAGTCCCAGCACTTTGGGAGGCGAGACGGGCGGATCTCGAGGTCAGGATATCGAGACCAGCCTGGCTAACATGATGAAACCCCATCTCTACTAAAAATACAAAAAACTAGCCAGGGGAGTGGCGAGGCCTGTAGTCCCAGCTACTCGGGAGAGCTGGGAGGCAGGAGAATGGTGTAAACCGGAGGTGGAGGCTTTGAGGCTGAGATCCGGCCACTGTGCTCAGCCTAGGCGACAGAGACTCGGTCTCAAAAAAAAAAAAAAAAAGAAAATTACAGGAAAACAATAAGATAATTAAACAGGAGAAGGGAAGAAACAGACAATTCTCAAACTTCTTGCTGTAAAAAATTAAAGACACTGGAGTAAGAGTGGACCATCAGACTGTCCAAGGGGGGATGCTGCAGTGAGTAGAAGAACATAAGTAGAAACACAGCAAAGTAGCCAACTTCTGAAAAATGGGTTATCTGTTAGCAATGTGAGTATATTTTTTAAGAATTGTCAGAAGCCAAATGGCAATTTTTTTATTTTGGTCACTGGTGCCCAGACTGGAGTACAGTGGCACAATCACAGCTCACTGCAACCTCCTCCCAGGCCCAAGCTTTTTTTTTTTTTTGTAGGGGAACAGGGGTTTTATGTTGCCCCAGACTGATCTCCGGCTCTATGGCAACAATCCACCGCCTCCAGCCTCCCAGTGCCTTTGGTGCTTGGGCAAACCACTGTGCTGAACAGCCTAATAATTATTTTTATATTTATCGAATTTTGTGTGATGCATTTGATACATGCTTGTGTATTTTGGAATCAAGAGGTATTTAGGATATCTACCTGAGCAATTTATGTTTCTGTGTGGCTTTCAAATCTTTTATTCTTTCATTCCCAAAATATATATTATTGTTAATTATAGTCACCCTACTGTGCTATCAAACACCAGGACTTATTCCTTCTATTTAATTGTATGTTTGTACCCATTAACCAACCTCTCTTTCTTTCCTCCTCCTCCTCACTGCTCACCCTTCCCAGCCTCTGGTAACTATCATTCTACTCTCTACCTCTATGTGATCAAATGTTTTAGCTCCACATATGAAAACATATAATATTTTTCCTTCTGTGCCTCGAGTATTTCACGTAACATAATGATCATCTACGTTGCTACAAATAACAAGATTTCATTCTTTTCAGTGGCTTCATAGTATTGCATTGTGTATATATACCACATTTTCTTTACTCATTCAACTGTTGATGAACACTTGGGTGATCTCATATCTTGGCTATTGTGAATAGTGCTGCAATAAACATGGGAATGCAGCTATCCCTTTGATATACTGATTTCCTTTATTTTGGATAGATACCCGGTAGTGAGATTATAGTAGTGAGATTGCTGGATCATATAGTAGTCGTATTTTGAGTCTTTTGAGAAATCTCCATACTGTTTTCCGTAGTGACTATACTAATTTACATTCCTACCAACAGTGTATAAGAGTTTCCTTTTCCGGCTGGGCACAGTGGCTCACGCCTGTAATCCCAGCACTTTGGGAGTCTGAGGCGGGTGGATCACGAGGTCAGGAGATTGAGACCATCCTGGCCAACATGGTGAAACCCCATCTCTACTAAAATTACAAAAATTAGCTGGGTGTGGGATTGCAGTGTGCCTGTAATCCCAGCTACTCGGGAGGCTGAGGCAGGAGCATCGCTTGAACTAGGGAGTCAGAGGTTGCAGTGAGCCGAGATTGCACCACTGCACTCCAGCCTGGCAACAGAGCGAGACTCCATCTGAAAAAAAAAAAAAAAAAGAAAAGAAAAAAAGAGTTTCCTTTTCCCCACATCCTGGCCAGCATGTTATTTTTTGACATTTTAACAAGAGACATGATAATAGGTAAGATGATATTTCACTGTATTTAAACATTGTTTTTAAATGGACTTGTTTTGAGACAGAACTCATGTGGTTTTGATGCATTTTTCCGGATGATTAGTGATGCTGAGCATTTTTTTTTCTATACCATTGGCCATTTATTTACATGTCTCCTTATGAGAAATGTCTATTTATTTACGTTTCTTGCCCACTTTTTAATGGGATTATTCATTTTTCTGCTATTGAATTGTTTCCTTGTATATTCTGGATATTAGCCCCTTGTTGGATGAATAGTTTGCAAATATTTTTTCCCATTCAACAGGTTGTCTGTTCATTCAGTTGTTTCCTTTGCTGTGCAAAAGCTTTTTAGTTTTACTAAGTTCCATTTGTCTATTTTTGTTTTTGTTGCCTGAGAAATCTGATGTTTTAAAAGCCTATCTTCTACTATAATAACTCAGAATGCACTAACTCAGATAGCTCATTTGATTGAAGGACCGCTGGGTCCTTCTCTTAAATGGAAGCTCTCCCCCAACAGCAATCCATAACATTCCTTTGCATTGTATTGGTAAAGTGAGCAAAATTAGGTTAAGCTGTGACAAGTGCTAAAGGAACAAGAAAGGGACAGCCATTCCGTGGCAAGTGTGTGAGTTTCACGTCTCAGAGTTGAAGTTAGCACAGGTACTCCGGTGGGCTCGCTCACTCTACCTCAAGCACTAAGGGCAAAAACCACTCTCTCGCCATTGCGTTTTCCAGCAGCCAAGAAGTTACCAAGAGCACTATGTCCGTTGCATGAACATCTTTCATTAAAAAAACTAGAATAAAGTTAAATTTTTAAATATACTTCCAGATACTGAAAATTATGTTTGTAAGTATAAGAGAAAATAAGTGAAACTACTTATGTTAGCTGGGTGCGGTGGCCCACGCCTGTAATCCCAGCACTCTGGGAGGCTGAGGCGGGTGGATCACTTGAGGTCCGGAGTTTGAGACCAGCCTGGCCAACATGGTGAAACCCCATCTCTACTAAAATACAAAAAAAAAATCAGTTGGGCGTGGTGGCATGTACCTGTAGTCTCAGCTACTCAGGAGGCTGAGGCAGGAAAATTGCTTGAACCTGGGAGGTGGAGGTTGCAGTGAGCTGAGATCACACCATTGCACTCCAGTCTAGGTGACAGAGCGAGACTCTGTCTCAAACAACAACAACAACAAAACCCACAAAAATTAGCCAGGCATGGTGGCACACGCCTGTAATCCCAGCTACCTGGGAGGCTAAGGTGACAGAATCATTTGAACCTGGGAGGCGAAGGTTGCAGTGAGCTGAGATGATGCTATTGTACTCCAGGCTGGGTGACAAAGTGACACCCTGTCTCAAAAAAAAAAAAAAAAAAAAGAAGAAGAAGAAAGAAACTACTTATGCCATGTTAAGTGAAAACAGTAAGATACAAAATTGCATGTATAGGACAGATCACAACTATTCATACCTAAGAACTATTTTAAAATGTATCTAAAAATAAAAAAATACCAGCACAAGAAAGATTTATGAATAGAGAAAAACTGAATAGAAAGAGAACTATAGAAGGAATGAGTTTTTTCTTTTTCTTGTGTTTTCCATATTTTCTATTATAAATATATATACCAATGGAAAATATACAACAAACATAATGTTAAAGTAAGAAGTTAATGTACTAGCAACTGATGGATAAAAGAATTAGAGCTGATCAAGATTACAGAGAATTCAAGACAACTGTCTGTTAGAAACCTTGTCACATTGCCTCTTTCCACACTTAGAAAATTTTGTGGGCATTCCACACGCAGAAATCCCAGAAATAACTTTTGTTTGGCTGTGGCAGCACTGTGAACTTTTAAAAATCAGATTTACTAATGTTCTGCTTCTTGTAACAGTGAAGTGGCCCTGGGGATAATCATAATAGATTTTTGGAAGATCATTTACATATGGGGTAGGCCCTACAATCCACTCTGGTCCCCCAAGTCTTGCCTCTCCACGAGCTTCTCAGGGCCAACACAGTTGGCTGCTAGGCAACAACCATCCATCTCTCAGCTCCCTTGTAACCTAACCCGGCTTCTGCTTAGATATAGCCAGGCAGTGTGCCCAGCCCCAGGTGGACCTCGGGTGGGCTGAACCCATCATGGTGATCCTGACTTCTATGTCATAGCCATGTGACCCAATTCTCAGCCAACAAAATACTATTAGCAGTCGGCTCAGCTACTGGGACAGTCATTTACACCTCCCATGAGAAAGTACACAGCCCTGTGGTCCAGATTAGGGAGGGGATTCTGCTCCCAGAGCCACCATTCCTGTGTATGGCCCCATGTCCTGACTCTCCAAGATGGCCTGCAAGTACTCCAGTGCGGGAGGAAGGGACAAGGAAAGACGTAAAAGCAGTAGTCTCTTAAGAAAGGGACTCTCAATGAAGGTCTCTGGATGGACACACTTCAGTTGACTTCCCTTTTGCCTGTACTTAGTCACCTGGTCACATTTAGTTGCAAGGGAGCTAGGGAATGAACTCTTTATTATAGGAGTCCTATATGCTCAGATAAAATTTGATTACAATGGGAAGAGGAGAATAAACTTGGGGGCACAGTTAGCAGACATTGCTGCAAAAACAAAATGAGTAGTCTGCTGGGAGGCTGATGGGAAATACTATCCATAATGAAAAGAGAATCCTTTGCACACCCAGCACCAGATATTGGTCTCTAACACCATTCTGCAACAAAAGAAACCAAGGCCCTTTGGAAAAATGGCTGATTTTAGACTGGGACAGGAAATATTCAAGATGATCTTGGAGTGCTGGCAGTGCCAGAAAGCAAAGAAGTGCTGAAAAGTAAAAAAACAAATGAACAAACAAACAAAAACACACACACAAAAAAAACATAATGAGGTGTATCGAAGGGACACAGGAGACAAATCAAAGTGCTCCCAATGGCCAAACCCAGAATAATTAGAGCAACAAAATAAGTAATGTTAGTATTAGATTATAACCCAGAGCATAAAATATATACCCACAAGTCTATATTAATATAAATAAAAGATTACATAATAAGTAAACAGAGGAGAAGAGACAAATCTCACATGCAGAAGAATTTCTAGTAATTTGTGCAGATACTTTGAACTCAAGGAGGTGGAGCATAGCTCCCCACTCCTTAGGTGTGGGCTGGGCATAGTGACTTCCTTGCAAAGAGTATGGTATGGAAAGAGGTAAATAGAGAGTGGCTTTACGGGGAAGAAACCTGACAAACACTATATCAGGCAGGTGATCAAGCTCAACACCAAGTCATAAATCATACTGACAGTACATACCTGCTATGGTTTGAATATGTCCCCCAAAGGTCATGTTTTGGAAAGTTGATCCCCAATGCAACAGTGTTAGAAGGTGGGACCTTTAAGAGGTATTGAAGTTATGATTAAGTTATGAGGGCAGAGCCCTCATGAATGGATTAATGTCATTATCTAGGGAATGGGTACCTTATAACAGGATGAGTTTGACCCTTCTTCCTCTTTCTCTCATCTTTTCTTTGCCCTTCCCCCGCAGGATGACACAGCAAGAAGGTTCTTGCCAGACATCGGTCCCTCGATCTTGGACTTCCCAGGCTTCAGAACTGTGAGAAATACATTTCTGTTCATTACACATTACCCAGTCTGTGGTATTTTGTTATAGTGGCACAAAATGGACTAAGACAATGGACTCCCTTTGATAGGATGTGATAAAGATGGCACTTTACTTCAGTGGTCTCCTTCCCCAGAACTCATAACCTCAGTGTCATCATAAGAAAAACATTAGATGATTCACAATTGAAGACTATTCTACCAAACGCCTAACCAGTACTCCTCAGCACTGTTAAGGCCATCAAAAACAAGGGGAACTCACAGCCAAGAGAAGCCTAAGGAGACATGATGACTAAGCATAGTGTGGTCTCCTGGATGAGATCCTGGAACAGAAAAAGGGCATTAGGAGAAAACTGAGGACATCTAAATAAAGTATGGACTTCAGTTAATGATAATGCGTCAATATTGGTTCACTAGTTATGACAAATGTACTATACTAATACAAGTTCACAATAAGCGGTGTATTAGTCTGTTCTCACACTGCTATGAAGAACTACCTGAGACTGGGTAATTTATGAAGAAGAGAGGTTTAATTGACTCCCAGTTACACAGGCTATACAGAAAGCAAGGCTGGGAGGCCTCAGGACACTTAAATCATGGTGGAAAGTAAAGGGGAAGCAGGCACATCCTACCGTGGCAGAGCAGAAGAGAAACATCAAAGGGGGAAGGGCTACACACTTTTAAACAACCACATCTTGTGAGAATTCACTTGCTATCACAAGAAGAGCAAGGGGGAAATCCACCCCATGAGGCAATCACCTCCACCAAGGCCCCTCCTCCAACACTGGGAATTACAATTTGACATGAGATTTGGGTGATGATACAAAGTCAAACCATATCAATAGGAGAATATGAACGCTGAATGTGGGTACAGAAGTCTCTGTACTATCGTCTCACTTTTTCTTTAAATCTAAAACTGTTCTTGTAAACAAAAAATAAAATTCTAAGGCCCCCCAACCACCTGAATAGACCCTTCCTCTTGGCCAAGGGCAGTCCAATGTTAACCTGAAAAAACTAGTTCAGGCTGTGATGGAAAGGGGTGGCCGGACATGCCTCATTCTACCCTCTTCCCTTTTGGAATTCCTGATAGAACAGACTCTTTAAGTCCGATAAGAAACACATACGATCTATTCTTTCTGAAGCCTGCTATCGGGAGGCTTCATCCACATGACAAAACCTCAGTCTCCACAACCCCTTACCATAACCCAGACATTATCTTCTATTGATAGTAACTCTTTCAACCAATTGCCAATCAGAAAATCTGTGAATCCATCTATGACTTGGAAGTCCCCACTTCCAGTTGTCCTGACTTTCTGAACCAATGTACACCTTACATGTATTGCTTGCTGCTTTATGTCTCCCTAAAATGTATAAAACCAAGCTGTAATCTGGCTATCTTGGGCACATGTTCTCAGGATCTCCTGAGGGCTGTATCACAGGCCATGGTCACTCATACTTGGCTCAGAACAAATCTCTTCAATTACAGAGTTTGACTCTTTCGTCAACATTCTAAAACAAAACATTTATTTTAAAAAAGAGTGAAGGAAAGAAACAGAGGGACAGTTCCCCCTTCTTTTCTGTGTAGGAAGTCATGATGTTTGGAGCTGAGATGGCCATCTTTTGATTCTCAATATGCCTGTTCACAGCCCTAACCAACCTTGGACCCCTCTACTGGATTTTTGTTATGTGATAAAATTAATCTCACGGTTTAAGCTGTTTTGGGCCAGGTGTCTTGTTCATTGCAGTTGAACGCATCCCAACGAACAGTACTCATATCATTTTCACGGCCACAGCTGTGGTTCAGACCTTTAGACCTTTATCTCCCTTCCTAGCAGTTTGGCCCGCTCTACTATCCTTCCTTCCCAATCTCCTGGCAGCTCTCTTCCTTCTCTAGCTTCACCCCTGCCTGCATTTCTCCCAAAACCCAGTGGCCAGCAACTCTTGCCATTCCTAGGCAGGGCATGTTCCCTCATAATTCCAAGCTTGGACACACAGGATTCCCTCTGCCTGGAATGCAGACTCCTCCATCCTTATTTCTTCCAGCAATTAACTACCCCCATTCAAGTTTCAGTTGCCAGCCATGGCACGATATGTGGCCAGCAAGATTCTAAGATGTCCCTGCAGATCCGTGACGGCTGGTGTACATAGCCTGCATAACCCTCAGTACTGTGAATATAACGAATTATACACCTATGATCAGGTTATGTTATGTGACAATGTTGATGTTAAGAACAGATTGTCAGTGTGCCTGATCTAATCACATGCACTCTTTCAAAGCTGGGCGCGGTGGCTCACGCCTGTAATCCCAGCACTTTGGGAGGCCAAGGTGGGCGGATCACGAGGTCAGGGGTTCGAGACCAGCCTGACCGACATGGTGAAAACTCATCTCTACTAAAAATACAAAACTTAGCCGGCGTGGTGGCGCACGCCTGTAATCCCAGCTACTCAGGAGGCTGAGGCAGGAGAATTTCTTGAACCCGGGAGATGGAGATTGCAGTGAGCCGAGATTGCACCACTGCACTCCAGCCTGGGCGACAGAGTGAGACTCCATCTCAAAAATAAAATAAAATAAAATAAAATTAAAATAAAAGCAGAGCGTTTTCTCTGGCTGGGAGCAAAAGAGGAAGTTAGACAGAGATCTGATGTAGGAGGATGTTTGGCACGCAAGAAGGTCTCTGTCGCTGGCTTTCAGGATGGAAGGGGTTATGTGGAAGGATGGAAGGAATGCAGGTGACCTCCGGAACTGTAGGCAGGCTCAGGAAATGGGGATGTCAATCCTACAACCACAGGAAACTGAATTGTGCCTAAAAGAAGAATGAGCTTGGAAGATCTTTGCAAGAAGTCAGCCCAGCTGATACCTTGATTTCAGCCTTGCAATATACCCTGAGTAGAGAACTCAACCTTGCCCCTGTGCAAACTTCTGATCCATATAACTGGGAGCTAATAAACTGACACTGTTTTAAGTCACTAAGTCTGTGGCGGTTTGTTGTTATGCAGCAACAGAAAAGGAACACGCCACATCTCCTCTCTGAAGTCATCTCTCACTTCCCCAGGCACACCTGTGACATCTTCCTCTTGCCACTGTGGCACCTGATACACATCCCTCCCATGATGCAGGTCACAGTGTGTTATCATTTTCCATTTACCTGTCTGCCTTCCTCACAGGATTCTGAGTTCCTGGGCAGTGGGGACTATATAATTTTATCACTGTAATCTCAGGTACAGAGTAGGAAGGTGAAAAAATATTCATTGAATGATGGTTTCATCAAGAAAAAAATCCCAAGATCACTAATTTGTAATCATATATACTAAAATAACCAAAGATGTCAGAGATTTAACATCTAAGCAAGAGGAAAAGTCACCAATATAAAAGAGAATGGCAAAAAAGAAAGAATAGGTATTATAACTATACGCATGGGATGTTTCTGAGGAACCCAGAGGTGAATGAAGTCCCCAGGGGTGGTAAATGAGGGAAGGAAGTGGAGAAATGAGCAGAACTATGAGGGGAAAAAATTTATCTCTGGATTACTTAGTAAACAAACACGTTTTTATTGAATGCTTGGTTTGTGGTGACCCTATAACTGTGGCGAACAATATCGATGTTTCAGATTTAAATACTATCCTCAGGCATTCCAAGACCCTCCTTTCTGTGGCATACAGATCTTTGAATGTTAGATTCAAGAAGGTCTTAGATTTATGCATAAAAGTCCTCCATTTTTTAAACAAATAGAAGCAAACTGATTTTCCACTGAGCTCTGTGTTTCTGAGGTGCACATCCTTGTTCCTGTGCCTTTGACACCTCTGTTAATGAATCTGTAATAAAGATTCCTGGAGGAAACCCAGAGATAGTTTGACACTGCACAACAGTTTCTCCCTCAGTCTCTGCCGCACAAGTGCCAGCTCCCTTGACCCTCAACCCAAGTTGGGATAGCTCCTTACCTCTGGGTCGGTGAGTCCCATTCCCATCTCTCTCATCTCAAATGCTGCAGTGGAAATATGGTCTGGAATATGCATGAAAGGGGTGGATCCAGCATATACCAAGAAACCAAGTAGAAGCTAAACAGGGAGGAATGGTACAGGAAGTTGTAAGGGGTATTTAAGGAAGGGAGAAGAGGGGGCGGAAAGATGCTTTCTGGATCAAAGTAGGGTGAAAACCTCGGGATGCAGGTTAGGCACACCACGGAGGGCCTCACCGCTAGTCTGATTAATTTGCATTTTATCCTGCGGGCGATGAGGAGCGAAGGAAAGGGTTTTAGACTCTAGCTTTGGGGGTGGGGTGTCAACTCATGTCTCTGGGCTGAAGTTTCCACATCTGTTAAGCTGGAGAAGTAATACTTGCTGGGCCAACCAATGTACACAACCATTGTTACAACCACGTATCGATGGTGATAAAAACTAAACAGAAAACACAAATAACACTTAGCCGGTCTCCAAGGGGGTGGTTTAAGGTTAGGTGGCAAGCCTGAAGTAATTTCTAAAGTCCCTTGGGAATAAAATTCTGAAACTTGAACCATAAATTAAGAGGCAGATGGCTTTTCTCTTTGCAAACGACCTGCCACAGACTCAGTCCGTCACTGCCTCTGCTAGCTCTGCTACCCTTGGGCCCCGTCCGCAACCCACGTGGGAGATCTTTCACGGGATCTACTCGGATGTCTGGGATCGAGACAACCCAGGTGCGTATGCGCCGCGCACACTGAACAGCGCAGGCTGCCCGAGGCCATGGGGCGGGGCCGAGGCCGGGGCGGAGCCAGGACTGGGAATCCCCGCGCCGTCAGGCCGGTGGGGGCCGGGCGTGTGTGTGGGCGTGGCGGGCCTCTGCGCAGGCGCCGACCCACTCCCCAGAGCCGGGCGCGCGCCCGCGACGGGTTCCGCTACCGGCGGGCGGAGGGGTGCGCGCGCACGAGCGAGCGGCCGTGACGTGCGCCGCGCTACGCCCGACGTCACGAGTCCGTGTGTAGTGGCGGCCGGGCTGCCTGCCCTCAGCGGCGGCGCCTGACGAGGGTGCCGCGGCCGTTGGGCGCAGCGTTCGGGGATTGCACGGCCCGCGGCGCCGACGAAGACTACGACCAGGAAGCTCGGCTCCCTTGTCCGCGGAGTCGCCACTCCCGCCTCTTCTCCGGTCTCTGGCGACGCGGGCCCGCGGCTTCCCCCTTTCCTGCCCGACTCCCCGCGGGCCTCGGGGTTGCAGCGGCGAGAAGCACCGAGGAGCGCCAGGAGGACCCGGCCGGCCGCGAGGATTGACGCGCCCGCCACCCCGCCCGGCCCAGGCTTCATGTGAAAGAGGGACGGGCCTGGCCCCGAGGCCCGCGCCCGACTCCTCGCGCGCCCCTCCGGCCCCCGGGGGCCCCGCGGCCGCCCCCGACCGGGGGCCGCGGTGACAGGCCGCGCTGGGGCGGAGGGGCGGGCTCGGCGGGGGCGGCCCCTCCTTGGGCCTGCGGCTCTCTACGTCCCTGCGGAGCTGCCGGTACGTGCGTGTGTGCGTGCGCGCGCGTCTGCGCTTGTGTGTGTGTGTGTGTGTTTGTGTGTGCGCGCGCGTGTGTGTTGGGGGCCGCGGGCTGGGCGCCGGGAGGGGGCTGGCGGCGGCCTAAGCGCCGCTCCAGGGGCGGAGATTTCGCTGGGTGATTGCCTAACTGAGGGAGGGCGGACCTTGGGCCCCCTGCATCCAGTGCTGAAGCCCAGGTCAGCGCGAAGTAGGCTGCTGGGCTGTTCGCTGTCAGACACGTACCCTGCAGAGATTTTAGAAGGAAGGTTGCAGCTGGTCTTGCGATGAAGCAGAAATGGTACATGCAGTGAACGAAAAAGTGCTTGTCTTTGCACTGTCACAGTGTGGTAATCTTTTGATGTAATGTTGTTTCCCCCTTTTCACGGAATATTTAGGTAGCATTTACGGTGCCCTTAGTCTGCGCCCGGCAGTTGTCATGTCTTACTTCTCTTCCTCTTCCCAGCCCAGTGAAGTGGGTATATCGCCCCATTTTACAGATGAAAACTTGAGGCCCAGAGAGATTAAGGCATTTGTCCAAGGTCATGAAGCTGGTAATCCAGGAAGGCTTGGTTCGAATATGCAGATGCCTTTTTGTAAGACAGTATTTCTTGCAAAAATAAATACGTTGAGAAAATGAGACTAACTGGGCAGTTTCTTTAATGGGACAAATTCTAAACACATAGACACAGTTTAGTTTTCCTTAAGTAAGATCTTCGATGTCTTTTGCCAAACCATTTTCTTGGCTTAAAAAAAAAAAAATTTAAAGGATGGCTTCATATACCTTTACTTTTTGCGTACTAGTACTGGACAGAAAAAATTACTCTCTTACAAAAAAGAAATACATTTGGTAAAACAGCATTGATCTTGAAAAGTTACAAATTTACTTTTGTAGTTTGACCTTGATGCCCAAAGGGAACTCACAGTTGGGTTATTTGCTTGAGATTTCCTTGTTGCAAAATTTGTTGCTGGATTATGTGGCAATTTAGTGATTTGTTAGTTGTCTTATGCAATGTTTTTTAGTTTGATGTGAAATTTTAATATCGTAGAAAGTTTGATGGTGTGATTCTTTTTTCATTTGTATGGAGTGCTACTAATCAGTGTTTATAAGCTAACTGAAAATTCTCATTTTAGCATGAGTTTTGTATTTTTTTAAACTATGGTGAGAGGAAAAAATAAGGAGCCAGAGCTCTGTACTGAAAAAAAGTCGATACATTTCCTTGAGTAATTGTAGCTTTGTGCATAATTGCAAATGTTTAACAAATCTATTGATGCCCAATTATACTAGTCTGTAATTTTCCTAGTATATTATCAAGTTGAAGAAAATTTGTGATCTTGCAATCTCTGTGGAGAAAAGGTGAAATTACAAAGTTAACGTGAATGGTTTACAGATTGATTTGTTGTTTGGTTAAAATATAAACATGTTGAATCTTATTGAATTATGTTGTATCTGGTATCATTATAGAATGGTTATCCATGTGCCTGTTTTGAGAAACTAGCTGTTAAAGACATATCTTAAATAATTGGATTGCATTAGAGATTGAATCTTTTAAGCAATGTTTTAGGTGGAGCTTTTGTTTCTCATTTACTTTATTGGTACCAAAGGGGTAAACTAATAGGTGCTGTATTAAAATAAAGTCATGTTTGATACTCTGCATTTCTTACAGCGTTGGTTTCAGGTTGATTTTCTCTTTCCCTATAGAATTGGAGCTATTTCCCCCCACCTCCCACTTTTTATTATCAGACAATTTCGAGTATGCAGAAAATCTGGTAGTAGTAAACCACTTGTATCATGATCCTGTAGATAAAACGTTTGTTGGTATCTTGCCATATTTGCTTTATCTATAAATACATGTACAGACATACCTTAGAGATTGTGGCTTTGGTTCTAGACCACTACAATAAAGCGAAATAAGTGAGTCACATAAATTTTTTAGTTTCACAGTGGATATAAAGTTATGTTTGCAATATATTGTAGTCTATTGTGTGCAATGGCATTATGTCTAAAAAATGTATATACCTTAATTTAAAAATTATTTATTGCTAAAAATTGCTAAAGAACATTTGAGCCTTTAGAGAGTTGTAATCTTTTTGCTGGTGGAGGGTCTTGCCTCCATGTTGATGGCTGCTGACGAGTAAGGGTGGTTGATAAGGGTTGGTTGGTGAAGTTTGGGATGGCTGAGGCAATTTCTTAAAATAAGACATTAGTGAAGTTTGCCGCATCGATGGACTCTTCCTTTCATGAAAGATTTCACTTTAGCATGTGATACTATTTGATAACATTTTGCTCACCATAGTACATTTTTCAAAATTGGAGTCAGTCGTTTCAAACCCTTTATCCACTAATTGCTTATCAACTATCATCTAAGTTGCTTATCATTGCTTTATCAACTAAGTTTTTGTAATATTCTGAGTCCTTTGTTGCCACTTCAATAATATTCACGTCATCTTCACTAGGAGTAGATTCCGTCTCAAGAAGCCACTTTCTGTCCAGGTGTAACGGGATCACACTTATAATCCCAGCAGTTTGGGAGGCTGAAGCAGGAGGATTGCTTGCACCAAGGAATTCAAGAACAGCGTCGGCAACATGGCAAAATCTCATTAAAAAAAAATACAAAGGTTGGCCGGGTGTGGTGATTTGGGAAGCTGAAGCAGCAGGATTGCTGGAGTCGGGGAGGTCTGGGGTGCAGTGAGCTGTGACACTGCACACCAGCCTGTGCAACAGAGCAAGACCCTGTCTCAAAAAAAAAAAAAAAAAAAAGCCACTTCGTTTCCTCATCCATAAGAAGCAGCTTTTCATCCATTCAAGTTTTAGCTCCACTTCTAATTGTAGTTCTCTTGCTGTTTCTATCACATCTGCAGTTAGTTCCTCCACTGAAGTCTTGAACCCCTCAAAGTCATCCATGAGGGCTGGAATCAGCTTCTTCCACATTCCTGTTAATGTTGGTATTTTGATGTCCTCCCATGAATCATCAGTTTTCTTTTTTTTTTTTTTTTTTGAGACGGAGTCTCGCTCTGTCACCCGGGCTGGAGTGCAGTGGCCGGATCTCAGCTCACTGCAAGCTCCGCCTCCCGGGTTTACGCCATTCTCCTGCCTCAGCCTCCGGAGTAGCTGGGACTACAGGCGTCTGTCACCTCGCCCGGCTAGTTTTTTGTATTTTTTTTTTCTTTAGTAGAGACGGGGTTTCACCATGTTAGCCAGGATGGTCTCGATCTCCTGACCTTGTGATCCGCCCGCCTCGGCCTCCCAAAGTGCTGGGATTACAGGCTTGAGCCACCGCACCCGGCCTAAATCATCAGTTTTCTTAATGGCATCTAGAATGATGAATCCTTTCCAGGAGGTTTTCAATTTACTTTGCTCAGATCTATCAGAAGAATCTGATCACTGTTTATGGTAGTTATAGCCTTACAAAATGTATTTCTTTTGTTTTTCTTTTTTTAGTTTCACAGTGCATATAAAGTTATGTTTACAATATACTGTAGTCGTCAAGTGTGCAATGACATTGTAAAAAAGCAATGTATACACCTTAATTAAAAATTATTTGTTGCCAAGAAATGCTGAAAAAACATCTGAGCCTGGCTCAGGCTAGCCTAATTTTTTATTTTTATTTTTAGAGTTAGCATCTCACTGTATTGCTCAGGCTGGTTGCAAAGTCTTGGCCTCAGATGGTCCTCCCACCTGGGCCTCCCAAAATGTCGAGATTACAGGCATGAGCCATTGTGCCTGGCTGTATTTCTTAAATTAATGAGACTTGATGGAAGCATCCAAATTGGAAAAGTCAAAATACCCTATTCCCTGATGACATGATCTCTCTTATTTTTAGAAAAACCTAAAGATGCCACCAAAAACCTCTTAAATTTGACAAATAATCCAGTAAAGTGTCAATACAAAATCAATGTACAAAAATGAGGAGCATTTCCATACACCAATAATGATCCAACTGAAAACCAAATCAAGAAAGCTATCTTCAAAAAAAGAAAAAATCCACCTAGAAATGTATTTAACCAAGGAGGTGACAGATCTCTATAAGAACTACAAAGCCCTGATGTAAGAAATTGTAGATGACACAGACAAATGGAAAAACATCCCATACTCGTTGATTGGAAGAATCGGTTTTGTCAAAATGACCATACATCCTGATATGGGTTGTTTGTCTCCTCCAAATCTCATGTTGAAATGCAATCGCCATTGTTGGAAGTGGGGCCTGGTGGGAGGGGACTGGATCATGGGGGTGGGTCCCTCCTGAATGGCTTAGCACCATCCCCTTGATGATGAGCAAGTTCATGTGAGATCTGGTTGTTTAAAAATGTGTGACATCTCTCCACTCTCTCTCTTGCTCCTGCTCTTGCCAAGTGATGTCCTTGCTCCTGCTTTGCCTTACGTCATGAGGCCTCGCCAGAGGCCAAGCAGGTGCCAGCATCATGCTTCCTGTACAGCCTGCAGAACTGTGAGCCAATTAAACCTCTGTTCTTTGTAAATTACCCAGCCTGAGGTATTTCTTTAGAGCAGTGCAAGAATAGCCTAATACACTACCCAAAGCAATCTACAGATTGAAGGCAATCCCTATCAAAATACCAATGTCAGTTGGGTGGAGTGGCTCATGCCTGTAATGCCAGCACTTTGGGAGGCAAAGGCAGGTGGATCACCTGAGGTCAGGAGTTCGAGACCAGCCTGGCCAACATGGTGAAAACCTGTCTGTACTAAAAATACAAAAATTAGTGGGATGTGGTGGCAGTAGTCCCAGCTACTTGTGAGGCTGAGGCAGGAGAATCGCTTGAACCCAAGAGATGGAGGCTGCAGTAAGCCAAAGTCGTGCTGCTGCACTTCATCCTGGGCAATGGAGTGAGTCTCTGTCTCAAAAACAACAAAACAAAACAAACATTCTTCACAGAACTAGAAAAAACAATTCTAAAATTCATATGAAACCAAAAAGCCCGAATACCCAAAGCAATCCTAAGCAAAAGGAACAAAGCTGTAGGCACCACATTACCTGACATCAACTTATACTGCAAGCCTGTAATAACCAAAACAGCATGGTACTGATAGAAAAACAGCCACATCCATCGGTGGAACAGAATGGAGAACCTAGAAATAAAGCCACATATTTACAGTTAACTGATCTTTGACAAAGTTGACAAGAACACAGACTGGGGAAAGGATGCCTTCCTTCAATTATGGTGCTGGGAAAATCGATCGCCACATGTAGAATAATGAAACAGAACCCTTTCGTCTCAAAAATCAACTCCAGATGGATTCAGGACTTAAATGTAAGATGTGAAGTTATCAAACTACTAAAAGAAAGCCTAGGGAAAACTTCTGGCCATTGGTCTAGGCAAAAAATTTGTGACTAAAACCTCAAAAGCACAGGCAACAAAAACAAAAATAGACAAACGGGACTTAGTTGAACTAAAAAGCTTCTGCACAGTGAAAGAAAGAACAGAGTAAGTAGACGGCCTGCAGAGTGGGAGAAAATATTTGCAGACTATACATCCAATGGGAACTAACATCCAGAATTTACAAGGAACTCAGACAATTAAAAAAATAATGATAAATAATCCCATTAAAACATGAGCAAAGGACATGAATAGACGTTTTTCAAAAGAAGACATACAAATGGCCAATAGGCACTTGAAAAAATGCTCAACATTATTAATCAGAGAAATGTGACTTAAAATCACACGGAGATATCATCTTACTCCAATTGGAATGACTACTATTAAAAAGACAAAAAAAAAAAAACTGATGTTGGCAAGGATGCAGAGAAAAAGGAACTATAATACACTGGTGGTGGGAATGTAAATTAGTTTAGCCTCTAGGGAAAACAGTGTGGTGAGTTCTCAAAGAACTGAAGATAAAACTACCATTCCATCCAGCAATCCTAGTACTAGGTATCTGCTCAAAGCCAAAGAAATCATTATATCAAAAAGATACCTGCAGTTCTGTGTTTATCACAGCACTATTCACAGTAGCAAAGATATGGAATCAACCTAATTGTCTATCGGCAGATGACTGGATAAAGTAAATGTGGTATATATACACAATGGAATACTATTCAGCCATGAAAAAGAATACAGTCATGTCTTTTGTAGCAACACAGATGGAACTGGAGGACATTATCTTACGTGAAACAAATCAGACACAGGAAAATAAATACCTCATATTCTCACTTCTAAGTGGGAGCTAAATGATGTGTATGCATGGACATAGAGTGTGGAATGATAGATAATTGGGACTCAGAAAAGTTGTGGGGTGGGAGTGGGTGGATGATGAGAAATTACTTAATGGGTGTAATGTACTTTATTTGGCTGATGGATACCCTAAAAGCCCTAACTTCACCACTACACAATCTATGCATGTAACAAAATTATACTTGCACTCAGTAAATGTATACAAATACAAATGGAAATAATTTTTCTTTTTTTCTTTTTTGAGACGAAGTTTCACTCTGTCACCCAGGCTGGAGTGCAATTGCACAATCTCAGCCCATTGCAACCTCCGCCTCCTGGGTTCTCCTCAGCCTCATGAGTAGCTGGAATTACAGGCATGTGCCACCACGCCCAGCTAATTTTGTATTTTTAGTAGAGATGGGGGTTTCACCATGTTGGTCAGGCTGGTCTTGAACTCCTGACCTCAGATGATCTGCCCACCTCGGCCTCCCAAAGTGCTGGGATTACAGGTGTGAGACACTGTACGCGGCCGGATATAATTTTTTAACAGAACAGTGGGTGTGCTGGGGTGGCTGTTGGAATGTCACTGTTCTTAGGACTTTAAGATACATGTTTGTACACAAAGACTTGAAAGTTGAAGTGACTCCTTCATCCAAGGACTGCAGTATGAATGTTGTGTTAGAAGGCGTGGAGACAACATTAGTCTTGTACATCTTCATCAGAGCTCTTGGGTGACTAGATGCACTGTCAGTAAGCAAAAGGAATCCTTATTTCTGAGCAGTAGGTCTCAACAGTGGGCTTAAAATATTCATTAAAGCATGCTATAAACAGATATACTGTCAGTCATCCAGGTTTTGTTTGATTGCCACAGTACAGGCAGAGTAGATTTGGCATAGTTTTTAAAGACCCTAAGACTTTCAGAGTGGTAAATGAGCACTGGGTTCAGCTTAAAGTCGTCAGCTGCATTACCCTTAAGACAATCAGGCTATCCTTTGAAGCTTTGAAGCCAGGCGTTGATTTCTTTTCTCTAGCTGTGAAAGTCCCACATGCCGCCATCTTCCAATAGAAGGCTGTTTCGTTGCCACTGAAAACCTGATGTTGAGTGTAGACACCTTCATCAGCTAGATCTTCTGGATAACTTGCTGCACCTTCCACATTAGCACTTGCTGCTTCACCGTGCACTTTTATGTTATGGAGGTGTCTTTCTTTAACTTCCTGAGCTGTCCTCTGCTAGCATCCGACTTTTCTTCTGCAGTTTGCTCACTTCCCTCAGCTTTCATAGAATTGGAGAGAGTTAAGGCCTTGCTCTAGATTGGACTTTGGTATAAGGAAATGTGGTTAGTTTGATCTATCCAGACTAGTAAAACTTTGTGTGTCAGCTAATAAGGCTGTTTTGCTTTCCTATCATTTGACGTGCCTTCCCTACTAATCTTAATCATTTCTCGCTTTTGATTTAAAGTGGGAGTTGTGTGAGTCTTCCTTTCACTTGAACACTTAGAGGCCACTGTAAGGTTATTAATTGGCCTAATTTCATTTAATAATGATAATGATTGTGTTTCAGGAAATACGGAGACCCAAGGAGAGGGAAAGAGAGGGAGATGAGGACTGGATGGTGGAGCAGTCAGAACACACCCAACATTTATTCAGTTCATTGTCTTATATTGACATGATTTGTGGCGCCCCAAAGCAATTACAATAGTAACATCACAAATCACTGATCACAGATGACTGTAGCAGATATAATAACAATGAAAAAGGCTGAAATATTGCAAGACTTACCAAAGTATGGTACAGATACACAAAGTGAGCACACAGTGCTGTTTGAAAAATGGTACCAATAGACTTGGATGATGCAGGGTGTCACAAACTTTCAATTTGTAAGAAAGCACATTATTATCTGTGAAGCACAATGAAAAGTGAAATAAAACAAGGTATGCTTCTACTGAAAGAAAAAAACTATCAAACTAGAATTCTAGACCCTGGAACTATATATTTAAAAAATAAAGGAGAAATAAACATTTCCAGATATTTAAAAAAATAACTATGAAGCAGAATAAAATGAAGCTCAATAAAATGAGATATATTTGTATATTATTTCCAACTGAACTGTTTGAAACTAAGCTATGGACATTATGACATTTTACCCCTCAGTATGTCACATGCCTCCCTTAAAGTTAAGGACATTTTTTTACATAGCCAAAATACCATTATTGTTACTTTTCTTAGGTGTGATAATTCTTTAATATACTCTAATATATATCCATATTTACATCTCATTCGTACTGAATTATAATTTGTGGTTTGTGCACCCATCCCCACCAAATCAGGAGTCCATCAAAGTTTATTCATTGCATTTGTTGTTGTCTTTTTGATCTCTTCTAATCTAGAGTAGTCTCACCTCTTACCCTCTTTAAAAATGACAATTAGTTTTTTTAAGAGATCAAGACAGTTGTCTTATAAAGTGACTCATATTCTCGATTTGTCAGATTTTCCCCCCCTATAGCATTGTTTAGCTTGTTCCTGTATTCCCTCTATACTAGTTGTTAAGTGTAAACTAGGTTTAAAGGGTCGATTAGTTTTAATTTAAACATTTTGGGCAAGAATACCTAATAAGTGATTTAATATATTTTATATGCCTCTCATTAGGAGATGTACACTGTGCAGTCCCATTATTTGTGATACTAAGTTTGATTGCTTGGTTGAGAGGAGTAAGGTGAGGTATCACTGCAGTCAGCAAGTAATCTGTGGCATGATAAATTAGCACTGTAGTGCTAGCCTGTTCTCTAGTTGTGGTATCTTTTGCAGATCCTTGTCAGGCTAACTTTTAAATTTCAGTGTTAATAAATGTTTGTTGGTCTATAGATGGAAACAAATCACAGGAACTAAAAAATATCCAGCTAGGTTAATCAGAATCTGATTTTGTGGATTTTAAAGATTTTAACAAAGAATTCAAAGTATCCTTTGTTACGAATTTTATAAGAAACCCGTCTTGAAAAAAATGGGAATAACTCAATGCTGGTCTTCCATACTCTTAAGAAGTGCATTTAAATTTTTCTTAGACAACATCTACTGCACAAGAATAGCCAGAAATACAATATAAAGGAAGGGTCGATCTACTAAAATAGGTTTTGAGAAATTGTCTCTTTTCTGATGTAATGGGAGGAGCACTGGATTGAGAATCAGATTATTCTTACCATTATATGAAGTTCAAGAATTATAAATTTTTGAGCTGGGCTGTGTAGTGCATGCCTCAGCTACTCAGGAGATTTAGGCAGGAGAATCCCTTGAGCCCAGGAGTTGGAGGGCATCCTGGGCAACATAGCAAGACCCTGTATCAAAAATCAGGAAAAAAAGAATGATAAATTTTTAAACTTTACTGCATGTTCTTATTTCATAGTGATTGCTTTAGTAATACAACTTTTGTTGTATGCACTTTAGTAAACATTTATAAGTAAACAATGAATTTCTGTTAATGAGGTATGTTTGTTACATTTAGAAGTGAACCTCATTTTTATGAAGCCAGTTATAAGTAAATCAAATATATTGTAATACAAAATTGAACTTAAAAAAACCTTTCCTCTTATTCTCAAAGTGTTGTGTGAGATGTGTGTATATATATCTCTATATCTACACACACTTAACAAATTTGAAACGTTAATTTTGTCTTTGTCTTGGATATTCCTGGGATTTATTTGGAACATTGGTTGACTGTATTTCTCTTGGTAGTTAATCACATAGTTGCTTTGTAGTATCTTTTGTATTGCTGCCTTTATTATTACTTAACTCTTAGGTTAAAGAGTTAAGATTAGGTCTTAACTCTTAATTTGTTGTTGTTGTTTATGCCTTGCCTTCCCAACTGATAGGAAGATAGGGATAGCATCTTTAGATTCCCCCTGTCACTAGCATACTGCTTTTCTTACAAGTGCTCAACAGTTACTTGTTTGAGATTCATAGTACCATAAACTTAAAAAGCACTATGAGGTTTATAAACTTTGGAATTTTTTCCATTTGTGTGGTTAGTCATTTAGTGCGGACTTTAATAGTTAATAATGACAAAAGAATAGTTGAATATATTTTATCAGTATTCTTTGTATCATTCTCAAATTAGGTCCCTTTATTGTCACTGAGAATGTTCCTAGAGCACTCCGTGCACACTTGCCTCTACCATTGTACTTGCCACACTGCACTATAATCATCGCTGTGTCCTTCAGTAGTAAGTTAGTTCATCAAGAACAGAGGCAGCATTTTATTGGTTGGTACTCCGGTGCCTAGCACAGTGCAGACAGCAGGGATCTCCTTTTGCAGTGCTGTAATATTACTTAAAAGGTGATGCCTCCCAAAATCGTTGATGATTTACAGAAGTTTTGTTTTGAATTTACTGGTTGAGTTTCCTTTATTTCTTTTTTCTCCCACATGATACTGGTTTTACTTTAGTTAAATGTAATTTTCTATGTTCTAGGCACTGATTTCAGTATACTTGTAAGATTTTAATTCATTTAATCCCTACAACAACCCAGTGAATTAGTTACTGTTATTATATCCGTAGTGCAGATGAGAAAACTGAAGCACAGGGACAATAAGCAACTTGCTTAGGTTCCCACATCTTGTCTGTGGTGGAGCTAGGACTTGAACTCAGGCAGCATGGCTCTAGAATATGTGCTCCTAACATGCTGCTTTTCTTGCTTTATCAGGGCAATGAGAAAATTGGATTTGTAATATATCTTTCATCAATCAGTATGAAAACATTCTTTGACATTTATATTATGCTGTTTAATTCATTGAGTACCTGCTATGTACCAGAGTGAGGATGGTATTTCCAGAAGGCCTTGAAGAGTCATCAACAGTTGAACTAAGTTAACAAACCTTATATGTTAACCGACTGTGCTTATAAGGTGTATTGAAAAAACTTAAAAGTATAGAAAAGATAAAATAAAGGTAGTGAATAGCTGAGACTATGAGCTTGGGATTTAGACCTGAGTGTGAGTCTCAGTTCCACTCTCTAAGTCTCACTTCTCTGTAAAATTGGGGTATAGTGTCTAATTCATAGGGTTTTAAAATGAGGTTTAAATGAGGTAATATGTTTAGGACAATGCCTAGCATATAATAAGTGTTCCAAATACATTATCAGTTATTGTAAAAATCTCTCATAATCCACATGTATTATGTCTATTTTGGTGTACAAAGAAGCTCTCTTATTTAATGTGATTGGGAGGTAGTATTTATTAAATTTTAATAAGTTATTAATGTAAGGGGAATAAAAATGATACATCCTACCTTAAATATTTATTTTGTTTTAAGAAAACATAGAGGCCAGGCACCATGGCTCATGCCTGTATTCCCAACCCTTTGGGAGGCCAAGGTGGGTGGGTCACTTGAGCCCAGGAGTTTGAGACCAGCCTAGGCAACATGAGGAAACCCTGTCTCTCCAAACAAACAAACAAACAAACACAAAATTAGGCAGACATGATAGCAAACACACTGGTAGTTCCAGCTACTCAAAAGGCTGAGGTGGGAGGATTGCTTGAGCCCGGGAGGTCGTGGCTACAGTGAGAAGTGATCATGCCACTGCTTTCCAGTCTGGGTAACAGAGTGAGACCCCATCTCAAAAACAGAAAAACCCAGAAAACAAACAAACAAACAAACAAACAAAACCATATAGATGTAAAGCAGTCTGAGTGTATGATCCATCTAGAGACGTGTGATTTTTCCTCCTTTTACAGTTGATTCACCTATACCTGATTTAACAGTTTTTTTATAATTAGCTGTTGAGTCTTTCTAAAATTCAGCTTCATTTTTAAAGAATCAACTCTTCATATTTACAATTTTACTGATTTATGTAGTATTTAAACTTAATGTTATTTTATCACAAACTGTGTTATAAACTGTAAATTATGATAACAAATATAACTAATTCTTGGTAAGTTGATGGGAACATAAATGTACTGGTCTGATAAAAAGTAAGCTTAACTAGTGGTGAATGTTCAGTAATTTATTGGAGAGAATGGAGAGTGTTGGTTAATTTGCCAAATTAGTTTGTTAAGGATGTTGGATAAGAGAAAATATTGTTGCCTTGCCTTCTAGTATCTCTGAGTAATTGGGAAAGTATTATACAGATATTTAAAAAAGGATTCAGCACTACATAATAATAATATGTCAGTTTTGTTTCAGCTCTTTCAAGTTTTTAAAATTTGTGCCTTTGGTTTTTCTTTGTATTCTGGTACCTTGAGGATGTGTAGTTTTTTAAGATCTCCATTTTCCATGTTTGTCATCTTCTCTCAGTATCTTTGCATTCTAGTAAAGCTTCTTAGGTTTGACCTCTGTAGCCACATCAGTAGTTCTTTTCTTTATACCCTCCAGTATCTAATAAAAATATTTTTTGTCTCACAGTTTTTATGGTTGGTTGTTTGTTTGTTTGTTTTGAGACAAGGTCTGTCTCTGTTGTCCAGGCTGGAAGGCAGTGGTGTGTTCTCAGCTCACTGCAGCCTCTGCCAGTTGAATCTGTATTATCTTGGCAGTCCTAGATCTCATCCATTTCCTTTTTCATGTTGTCTTTGTTTTGCATCTCAGCCTAGTCTCCTGTTTGGCTTTCTCTTCCTGTTTTATAAAGACAAGTCTTCTGGCATTGAAGCTATCATACAATTTTCTACAAATTTCAAACTGTATCTTAGGAAGCAGAGGTAATATTTGATTGTCTACTACGTGCCAGAAAATTTACATTACATTTTTAAACTTCTTAATAACTATGGTATATCATATTTTCCTGATTTTACAGGTAAGACTCAGAGTCACATAGTGAGTGCAGTTGGGATTTTGTGTGGCTCTTCCAGTTACAGCAAAGATTCCTGACATTCCTGCTGCTTCCACATTGCTCATATTCTCATTATATTCATCATTCTCTATGATAAATATATGCCCTGGAATATATATATTCTCTGTGATGAATGTGTGCACTGGAATCTTCTGGGGATAGAGCCAATGTAGTTTAAAAAAAAAAAACCACTCAAATTTAGATGCTATTCTAAATAGCTTTTATAATTGCCTACGTCTTTTATAATTGCTAAGTCAGAGTTCTGGTAAATATTTGGGTAAACTGGAATTACTTCTTTATTTGTATTACATATGCTTTTCAGTGGGATGACAATAAACTCATCTATTTTAAATACATTTTATGGGAAGTAGGTTCATTTTTCTGATCTCTAGGAGAAGTAATATGGGAGAGTTTAATGTCCATAGTTAAAGGGTTTATTTTAATTTCTTGAAATGAATAGAGTGAACATTGGGTATTTTCATGCCATATTTCCATGGTATGTTTTGATTTCTTTCTTTCTTTTTTTTTTTTTTTTTTGAGACAGGATCTTGCTGTATCATTCAGGCTGGAGTGCAGTGTCAGGATCACTGCTCACTGCAGCCTCGACCTCCCAGGCTCAAGCAGTCCTCGCACCTCAGCTTCCTGAGTAGCTGGGACTACAGGCACACGATTATACCTGACTAATTTTTAAGGTTTTGTAGAGGCAGGATCTCTGTATTGCTCAGGCTGGTCTTGAACTCCTGGGCTCATGCAATCCTCCTGTCTGAGACTCCCAAAGTACTGGGATTATAGGCGGAAGCCACCGTGCACAGCATCAGCATGATTTTTAACTAGTTGTAGATTATTATTCTGAGTAGGCTATGAACAAAACCCCCAATATCTCAGTGGCTTAAAACAACAAAAGGTGTTTGTTTTGCTCATATCATGTATTCATTGAGGGTCAGCTGGCAGCTCAGCTCAACATTTTTGTCATGCTTACTTTGGGTCCCACTTTAGGACCTCACGTGGGAGCAGCCACTGTACGGAACTGCCGGGTCCAGCCTGCAGACCCTGGCTGAATGACAGATGCACAAATGCACTCAGACACAGGAATCCCGTGAAAGCACGGGCTAGGGGACTGGGCGCCCGCAGACACCGAGGAGGGTGCTGTAAAGAGTCAGCAGCTGCGGCCCTGACAAGCCGGCCCTGCAGGCATTTATTCAGTATAGATTTAATGACAAAGGCCTTGAGTCAGCACGCTTGTGGGCAGGTCACATGGTCACGCCCCACCCCCTCCCGCCCCAGCAGTCCTGCCCGCGGAGGATTAAAGGCCAGTTTCCAAGGTCTGAGTAAACTTATCCAGATCAGTTTCTTTACATTCCCTTGTTGCCTAACCTAAACTTTCAGGTACCAGATAAGAATCTGGCTGCCTTCAGCCAAATCTTTTTCCAAAGCTTTTGTAAAACCTTCTGGCCTTCCAAGAAGGTTTGCATCTTTCTATAATTTTTCCCACCACCCTGACCAATCTCCTACATCTCTACCTTTTCTGTTTTTAGCATCAGATTTTGTTGATAGGAGAGTACAGATGTGTGCAGCAGGTTTGTCAGGCATGGTGGTAACTGCTCATATTCCGGCTTTGCATCCTAGAATTAGTAAATCACATAAAACAAACGAGTATAATTAGCAACATTTTTTTTTCCAATCAAGAAATGACCGGTAGTGTTACTTGGCACTTAAGTTCATTGTGTGCTGTTACTAAGGAACCCCACTGGTGCTATGTTAATCTCTCTCAGCCAAGCAGGCCAGTTGTTAGAAGCTGGGAAGGGGGTGTGTTTGTCTACGTAAAAGGGCAGAAGAAAGGTGGATTTAGAAGATGAGCCCAATAGAGTATAGCAGGTACTGGTTGCAGTCAGAATGAGAGAATTAATCCCAGCACTTTGGGAGGCTGAGGCGGGTGGATCACGCGGTCAAGAGTTTGAGACTATCCTGGCTAACATGGTGAAACCCTGTCTCTACTAAAAGTACAAAAATTAGCTGGGTATGGTGGCACACGCCTGTGGTCCCAGCTACTCGGAAGGCTGAGGCAGGAGAATCACTTGAACCTGGGAGGCGGAGGTTGCAGTGAGCTGAGCCCAGATTGCACCACTGCACTCCAGCTTGGTGACAGAGTGAGACTCTGTCTCAAAAAAAAAAAAAAAAAGAAAAAATTAATAAAGCATAGCAAGGAACAGATTATCCGGAGTGAATGGTGTCTGTGTGCAGAGCAGGATTCACTCAGTCTTCTGCCTTGTCTTCTTCAGCATCCTGTCTGGGGCCTGTGTTGTCCGAGGAAGCCTCATTGTCTGGGGCTATGGGTCCTGTAGGGTTGTTTTCTTTATTTCTGGTACCGTGTTGGGTCCTAGCCACGCCATGGTATGGTTTGATGCGTTGTGCTGGAATCCAAAGAGGACCTGAGGGGGTGTGAACACAAGCATATCCCCTCCCTGACATTAACAATTCATTTGGAACACAGCATACATTACTGTTTACGTCTTTTCATAAAACTGCAGGTTTTATTTCTTGAGAGGTTTTAGCAAAGTGCTTTTAAACAGCTGATTGAAATTTATTTAAGTTTAAAAAATTAAGGGTAAATATGGCTTGTGCTAGTAGTGTTGCAGGGTCCTTACTCATATTCCCCCTTTTCTGTTTTCTGAGCATATTTTTAAGGGTAGATTGGGTACGTTCTACTATGGCCTATCCCTGGGGGTTATATGGGATGCCTGTGGACTGTTGGATGTTCCATGTGTGACAAAATTGTTGAAATGTGAGCTGGCATAAGCCAGACCATTATCAGTTTTAATTTTTGTGGGCCGTCCCATAAATGCAAAAGTTAAAAGAAGATTCATGACATATCAGGTGGACTCTCCAGGAAGAGCATGAGTGCTAATTAAATGAGAATTGGTATCAATGGATACATGTACATGTCTAAGTTTTCCAAATTCAGGGACGTGTGTAACATCTGTTTATCATAACTGATGAGGTTCTAGTCCTCTAGGGTTAACACCTGTTGAAGGAGGGGATGTGTCTGTGAACTGGCAATATGGCCATTGTAGGATAATTTGTTTAGCTAGTCTCTGGGTAAGTTGAAATTGTTTAGATTGGTGGAAAAATTGATTCCATTGGATGGCTTGGTCAAGCAGTGATGTCATAACCTGTAGGTCTGCTTGATCATTGCCATAAGCCAATGGGCCAGGCAGTGAGCTGTGGACCCAAATGTGTGTAATAAAAATAAGATGTATACATTGATCTATCAATTGCTGAAGTTGTAGAAAAAGTGCACACAGGGTGGGCTCCAGAGTGGACTTAATGAGGGCTGTCTCAAGGTTCCACAATAAACAGTAAGCAGAGTCACTAACAATATCGATGGGCTGAGCGAAAAACGTTTCTAAGGCTAATATTAAAGCTCCAACCTCAGCTCTCTGAGTGCTAGTAAATCCAGAATGAGTGAAGGAATTACACCGTCTCCTCCAGACAGCCCGTTTCCATGTTTACCAGAGCCATCAGTAAACAGTGTTAAAGCATTAGGTATGGGGGATTGAACTTTTTAGTAGGCAAAACCGCAGAAGTAGGAGATAAGAACTGAAGGAGTTTGTCAGCAGGAAGGGTATGCCCTATATGGCCTGTGTAATCAGAGAGTGCTATTTGCAGGTCCATAGATAAGGGCAGTACTGCTTCAAATTGCGTTTTACTTAAAGGAGTCCTGATGATATCAGGGTCATAACCTAGCAACTGATTGCATCATCTGAGGCCTGAATAGATGACTTTACTGACTAACTGGATATAGGGAGAGAGTGTTTTTGTCCTGGTATGTGAGCAAAAAACCCATTCTATAAAGTATAGCTTTGGGCCCATCTGTCCTGTTAACCCTGTAGGGGAGTGTTTAGGGGGAAAAACAAACAGCTGAAGTGAATATCGTGGATCTATGCGATCTAATTGCCTTTGAGAGAGAGCTTGCGCTACTTCTTCAATTTCCCTTTGTGCTATAGGAGTTAAATACCTAGGAGAGTTTAGGGCAGCATTGCCTTTTAAGATAGAAAATAAGTTTTGTAACTTATCAGTAGTTATGCCTAAGGTGGGGCGAAGCCAGTTAATATCACCTAGTGATTTCTGATAATCATTTAAGATGTGTAAGTTGGTAGTATCTAATTTAAGCTTTTGAGGTCTTACCGAGAAGTTAATGTGTATCCAAGGTATTTCCAAGAAGACATCTGTGCTTTTTCAGGTGCTATAATTAAACCTCTTAACTGTGTGTATTCTTTACTACAGAGGTATATAACCTTAAAAGCACTGGCTCTGTTGGGGCTGCTAGTAAAGTATCATCCATAAAATGAGTAATGTTGCAATTAGGAAATTCTTTTCTACTGGGGGGAAATCCTGATTTACGTGATACTGACACATGGTAGGACTCTTCAGCAGTCCTTGGGGAAGCACTTTGCATTGAAATCAGTGAGCTGGCCTTTCATTATTGCTAGTATTGTAAATGCAAATTTTCCACTGTCCTGTTCTGCTAGGGGAATAATATAAAAGCAGTCTTTTAAGTCAGTACTGATGACAGGCCAATCTCGAATAGCCGTGGGGGAGGGGAGCCCCTGCTGAAGGGGCCCCATAGGTTGCAAATTAGCATTTATAGCACATAAGTCATGCAGAAGTCTCCATTTACCAGACCTTTTGGGAATGAAGAAAATGGGCGAATTCTGAGGGCTGTTTGACGGTTCTATATGGCTGGTTTTTAATTGCTCCTCAGCTAATTCATGGGCTTTTTGTAATTTCTCTCCCTTTAAAAGTCACTGTTCTACATAAATAGGATTTTGAGAGAGCCACTTCAAGGGTAGGGGAGGAATAACTGTGGCCATTATTAGAAAGAGGTCTGCAGAGTGACCCCCCCATTGGGCTAATAGATCCTGTCCCCAAAGATTAACAGGGATGGGCATGAGTAAAGGTTGTATAACTGCCTTTCTTCCCTCTGAATCGCAACAGGTTAGGGGGCACGTGCTCTGCTTGGCTGTGTGCGCTTCCCTGATGCCAACAATTTTTTGTTCTGAGTGACTCAAGGCCAAGTTTCTGGCTAGTTTTGATCACTAATGATTGAAATACCCACCCCTGTGTCCAGTAAAGTTATTATTTCCAATTTTTAAGGTGATCATGGGTTTCTGGTTAGTGATTAATTGATGCTAGTATAAAACGTCCCTATCCCCCTTTCTTTCTGTGGGCATTGGGGACCCAGTATGGTAAAAGCAGTAACAGAGCTATCTTTGATCCGGGGGGGGGGAAGAATATGCAGACCTTTACATTCCATCGTAACTAATATCTCACCTTGATAATCACTATCAGTTACCCTGGTGAGCATATTAATTCCTTTACTGGATAGGCTGGATTGCCCTAGGACTAATCCCACAGTTCCCAGAGGCAGTGGGCCCCAGATTCCGGTTGCAAACCTTTTAGGGCCTTTTCCTTCTTTTAGCACTAATTCATCGGGGCAGAGTAGGTCCAGTCCCACTCCACCACTGCTCCCAGTGGTGGCTGCTCTGAGAGAGAGGACTGTGGGCTTTCTCTCTGACCGAGGAAAGCCGCTGGCATTGCCCCAGTTTGCAGCGGGGCCTGGGGTCAGCCCCTTAAAAGGGGAAGTTTCCCGCGTGGTTACTTACGGGTTGTCATTTTTATCAAATTTGGACCTGCATTGATTCGCCCAGTGTTTCCCCTTTTTACATCAGGGGCATATAGAAGGAGGTTCTTTTCCTGAGTTACCCTGGTCTCTATTATTGGGGCATTCCCTCTTCATATGACCTGGCTCTCCGCATAGAAAACAATTTGGGTTTCCCTCCCTTTTCACTTCAGGAGGCTTTAATGCCATAGCCAATATTTTGGCTTTGTGTGTTTCAGTCCCCACCAGTTGACATGCTCATGTACATTCCCTGACTGTGGCTGCCTTTCCTGATTGCCTGCATTGCTTGTTGGCGATCCACATTAGTGTTTTCATAAGCCAGTTGTAACAATAAGTTATCAGAGGCCTGGGCGTGACTGATTTGTCTCTTAATTTGCGTGGGTTAAACGATTGATACAGTCAGTAAATGGCTCCTGAGGCCCTTGTCAAACATTTATAAAAGATCCCTGTTGAACTCTGCTTTTGGGAATTCTGTCCCAAGCCCCAAGAGCACACAAAGACATTTGTGCATAGGCTTGGGGATCAAAAGTTAGTTGTTGTTTGTACATTGACATGGGGATCCCTCCCCTGGAGCAGAGCAGCTATTATGTCTTGCCCGGCCACCTGATTCTGGTTGGCTTGTTGTTCACACAACTCATTGTATTCTGCCCTCCAGAGGAGGTACTGGCTGGGGTCCAAAATTGTCTTAGCTAACACTGACCAGTCCCGTGCGGTCATACGGAAGTTGTCTGCCAAGGCTTCAGTCATTCCTTTCGTAAGGAAATGGGCTAGCGGCTCTGTTTTCTTTAATGCTTTTTCTTAGCTTTTTATAAGCGTTAAAAGAAATGGGTTCATGTACCTGATTGCCTTGTCGTTCTTGTATTACCGGGAAGGCTAAGAGCTCCCCTTCTAATGCTGCTTGCTTAAGACAGGGTCCCCTAGCTGTAGCATATCCCTTGTGTTTTTTTCCAGTTTATCGGAGGAGGGGACTCAGGAAAACCTCCGTTTCCTCTTTGTTATTTTGGCCCGGTGATAGCGGGGCTGAGGGATAAGGAGACAGTAAAGTAGGTGACGGTTCTTCCTCCCTCCCCTTTTTAGGCTCTTCTGTATATAACGGGGCCAGAGCTGCCCTAACTAAAGCCCATAGTGTTACTGGGACCTGTTGTCCTTGTGCATGATGTTCAGAAATTTCTCCCCACTTGTTCCTAGAGCTCTACGGCTATCGTACCTTCTTCCAGGAACCATGGGTTATGGGACACAACAGTTTGCGTTAGGTCCCTTAATTGAGCCTGTGAAACCCAGGCTCCACTAGCTTTAAGCAGCTGTTTCACTACTTTTATATACTGTTTCTGTTGAGCTGGTAACTGTTGTCCCTTGATGAAACCCTAGCCTGAACAATTCCCTCAAACTTGGAAATTCCGAGCAGGCAACAATGACTTACTGATTGTGTAGTTTTTTCACCTTCGTTTTCAAGGGTTCTGTTGTGATCTGTTGCAGCATTCCTCACACAGGGCGCCACCTGCCGGGTCCGACCTGCAGACCCTCGCTGAATGATGGATGAACAAATGCACTCAGACACAGGAATCCAGTGAAAGAGCGGGCTAAGGAACTGGGCCACCCACAGACACTGAGGAGGGTGCTATAAAGAGTCAGCGACTGAGGCCCTGACAAGCCGGTGCTGTGGGCATTTATTCAGTGTAGATGTAATGACAAAGGTCTTGTGTCAACACACTTGTGGGGAATTCACATGGTCGGGCCGCCCCCCTACCCCTCCAGTAGTCTGCATGCAGATGATTAAAGGCTAGGTTCCTCAGTCTAAGTAAACTAACTTATCTAGATCGGTTTCTTTACATCCCCTTGTTATCTAGCCTAAACTTTCAGGCACCGGGTAAGAGAATCTGGCTGCCTTCAGGCGAATCTTTTTGGAAGGTGCCTTCTAAGAAGGTTTGCATCTTTCTACAATTTTTCCCACCACTCTGACTGATCTCCTATACCGAACGTTACTGGTATTAAATTAGTTCCGAGGGCAAAGAGACCATATCAGACTACACTCTGGCTTTTAAAGCTTTTACCTAGAAACATTCACCACTTCCACCCACCAGCTCTGGCCAAAGGAAGACTCTTGACTGTACTTGGGATATAAACAGGATGGGGAAATTCAATCTTTCCATATGCCCAGAAGGATAAAAACAAGTATTTTTGAACAGCCCTCCCACAGAGACAGTGTTTTTTGTGGAAAAGTTTTTTGTTTTTTGTTTTTTTTTTGAGACAGAGTCTTGCTCTGTCGCCCAGGCTGGAGTGCAGTGGCACGATCTTGGCTCACTGCAAGCACCGCCTCCCGGGTTCTCGCCATTCTCCTGCCTCAGCCTCCCGAGTAGCTGGGACTACAGGCACCCACCACTACGCCCGGCTAATTTTTTGTATTTTTTTAGTAAAGACAGGGTTTCACCGTGTTAGCCAGGATGGTCTTGATCTCCTGACCTCGTGATTTACCCGCCTCGGCCTCCCAGAGTGCTGGGATTACAGGCGTAAGCCACCACGCCTGGCTGAAAAAGTTTTTGAAAATTTATTTTGAAAATCATTAAATGGAAGCCAGTGGGAAAAATGTGAGTCAGTACTATTTCTTGTTAGTTTTTCGGAAGAGATCTCCAATCTAAGATGAAGTCAGTTTTTACTTGTTTCTTTGCTATTTTGTAATAATACAGTCAGTCCTCTGTATCTGCAGGTGCTGCATGTGTGGATTCAACCAACCACAGATAGAAAATATTTGAGAATGGCTGGGTGTAGTGGCTCACACCTGTAGTCCCAGCACTTTGGGAGGCCAAGGTGGGTGGATCACAAGGTCAGGAGTTCAAGACCAGCCCGGTCAAGATGGTGAAACCCCATCTCTACTAAAAATACAAAAAAATCAGCTGAGCGTGGTGGTGTGTGCCTGTAATCCCAGTTGCTCGGGAGGCTGAGGCAGGAGAATCGCATGAACCAGGGAGTTGGAGGTTGCAGTGAGCCGAGATCCCACCACTGCACTCCAGCCTGGGTGACAGAGCGAGACTCTGTCCCCAAAAAATAAAAATAAAATAAATAAAACATTTGAGAAGAATAATACTAGTCATAATTCAACAAACCAGGTGCAGTGGCAAACGCCTGTAGTGCCAGCTACTTTGGAGGCTGCGGTGGGAGGTTTGTTTAAGCCCAGGAGGTCGAGGCCAACCTGGGCAACATTGCAAGACCCCGTCTCAAAAAGAAAAAAAAAATAAAAAAATACAAATTTAAAAAATACCTTATAACAACTATTTACGTAGCAGTTATATTATGTTAGGTATTAAAAATAATCTAGAGATGATTTAAAGTATATGAGAGGATGTGCATAGTTTGTATGTAAATACTTTGCCTTTTTATTTATATTTATTTATTCATTTATTTTTCTTTTTGAGATGGAATCTCACTCTGTCGCCAGGCTGGAGTGTAGTGGTGCGATCTGGGCTCGCTGCAACCTCTGCCTCCCTGGTTCAAGTGATTCTCATGCCTCAGCCTCCTGAGTATCTGGGGCTTACAGGCGCCCACCACCATGTCCAGCTAATTTTTTTGTATTTTTAGTAGAGACGGGGTTTCACCATGTTGGCCAGGATGCTCTCAAACTCCAGACCTCGTGATCCACCCGCTTCAGCCTCCCAAAGTGCTGGGATTACAGATGTGAGCCACCATGCCCGGCTGCCTTTTTATTTTTATTTTTTTGAGACAGGGTCTTGTTCTGTCACCCAGGCTGGAGTGCAGTGGTGTCATCTTGGCTCACTGCAACCTCTGCCTCCTGGGTTCAAGTGATTCTTGTGCCTCAGCCTCCCAAGTACCTGGGACTACAGGTACACACTATCACACCAGGTTAATTTTCCTATTTGTAGTAGAGACAGGGCTTCACCATGTTGGCCAGGCTGGCCTCAAACTCCTCACCTCAAGTGATCCACTGGCCTCGGCCTCCCAAAGTGCTGGGATTACAGGCATGAACCATCATGCCTGGCCAGTACTTGCCATTTTATATGAGGGACTTGAGCATTTGCAGATTTTGATATCTGTGGGGTCCTGGGACAAGTCCCCTGTGGATATTGAGGGAGGACTGTTGTTGGATGCTCCTAAGTCATAGTTTATTTTAGATTTGTGCCTTAGACGTGTTTAGATGTGTTTCATTGTCATTATTTGAGAGTTTCTAATTACTGTAAGTTTGACTGGCTTTGTTACATTTTAATGGTATCATGGAAGTTTTGTTTTGGGACAGAGTCTCACTCTGTCACCCAGCTGGAGTGCAGTGGTGTGATCTTGGCTCACCACAAGCTCTGCCTCCTGTGTTCAAGCCATTCTCGTGCCTCAGCCTCCCAAGTAGCTGGGATTACAGGCATGTGCCACCACGCCTGGCTAATTTTTGCATTTTTAGTGGAGATGGGGTTTCACCATGTTGGCCAGGCTGGTCTCAAACTCCTGACCTCAGGTAATATGCCTGCTTCAGCCTCCTAGAGTGCTGGGATTATGGGTGTGAGCCCCAGTACTCCGCCTGGAGTTTTAATCCAAAGTATTTTGTTTTTCTTTTTTAATGTGATAAGGAAATGAGACCGAATGTTTCCTGATTCAGTTTAAGGAGAGATAGATCAATATTATGTTTCATATGATGGTTTTAATGTATATTCTGATTAGTTTAGGCATTTTAAAGTAACCTGTTAACTCCTTTGTAAAGTTAGTAATATCTTAAAAGTGACGCTACCCTCGGATTTGTTGCCTCTTAAGGACCTGTCTAGCCTGTGATTCTGTGAGGTTCACAACTTACCAGAAAATGGTAAAGAGGCAGAAGAGACTTAAACGTTTTCTTGCTTAGAAGGTTGTTAACATGGCAGTCTGGAGAACATTTGTTACAGGACAGCATTTGGAAGGAAGTTAATTAAGTAGCTCTGTTCAATGTGATTAGTTGATCCGAATGAGATCTCTTACTTAAAGGTATTTTATAGCCAGGTGGTTTGCATTGACCTGTGCTTGATTTATAGTAGGCTCTCAGTAAATACTTGGTGAAAGAGTGAATAAGATAGAAATCAGAATCACCTGTGGGACAGCTTCGTCATGAACTCCAGAATAGTAAGCATTGAGCCCTAGAAAATAACAGAGAACAGAATTATTCTCATGTTATGAATGGAGAACCAAGACTAATAAAATACATTTTTGGAAATACTTTAGCTACAAAGGTAGGGAGTGGGGTGAAGATCTTTTTGGAGAAGAAAAAAAAGTATTGGAAAAATTGTACGTACGGTCTTCCTTTATGCCCAGTAGCAACTGAAAAATAATTCAAGGAGACATTTGGATAAGCCCAAAATGATTACATAAAAAAGTGAAGCTTCCTTACTTCCAATGAGGGGAAAACACATTTGGGACGAACTATATTTTTCATCAGCAAATATTTTTCTTCTCAGAATTTTTTATTTCTTTTTCCGCCTTTCTCCATCTTCACATCTCTAACTAAGGCATACACATATCCTCTGAGTATTCTTTTTGTTTTGTTTTGTTGGTTTTTTTTCAGAGATGGGGTCTTTTTATGTTGCCCAGGCTGGACTCAAACTCCAGGGCTCAAGGGATCCTCCCACCTCAGCCTCCTGAGTAGCTGGGGCTGCAGGCATACACGACCACACCTGGCTAACCCTGGAGTGTTTTTAGCTAATCTTGTTCTTGGTTAAAAATTGGTATTGACGTTTGTTAATCTCATACCCACTCTAGTATTCTCTCCATTAAATCGCGCTCTTTCCAAATGTGAGGATCAAGTAGTGAGATACGGCTTTTTTGGAATGAGGGTTACTTGTTCCTTGGAAGCAAAGAAGAAGAGTGCAGAACTGATAAAAATAAGGTTTGTTTGGAAGCAATCAAATTGGAGACCAAGTGATGTAGATTTTGTTATGTATGCAAGAAGATCTCAGAGGGAAAGCTGCAGAGATTTCTTGGTCAGTAGATTGGGAGGAAGCTTGATTACTTGCATCATTTAAGGACTCAATCAAGAAAGCAGAGCTACTATGATATTATGGAATAAGGGATTTAGGAAAGGAATAGGACTTCATACAGCTGTGGGAGAAACTCCAGAAGTCAGAGTCTGTAGGGAAGGTCAGAGAATAGCTACTATTTAGCCTCTCTGAAGCAGTTGTGCAGTGGTCAACTCAGCGTTTACAGGTGGCTCTGAGAAGCCAGGTATGCCCCGCTGCTGGAGTGGGACCACACAGTGGAGCTGGTGAAAAGTCTGTGGAGAGTTGTCACCTCTGCATAGCTGCCTCTTTTGTGGTCCTCAGTCAAGCTTCTGGTGGTGAACCTGGGGGTTGCTGTTTGGTCAGCAGGGTTGGCAATCAAGAAGAGGAGCTGTATACAGAGCAGAGGATAGCTGAGACATGGCACAGTCTGCTGGCAACTGCAGCTCTAACCATACTCTTCAGAAAGTCTTTTGCTGTTTGGGCCACCTACCCTATGGAAAGAGGATTCTGGGAAACGTAGTTGGACGTAACCAGGTTGACACAGTATAAACTGTCACAGCAGTTAAGGATGAGAAAACCACAGGGGGGATGTTAAAGTTGTGAAAGTCCACAGTGATGTTTTATAGATCAAGGCTCATACAAATGCGAGAGAGCAAGTTGCTTAAGCTCCCTAAGCCCGCTTCCTCCTCTGTGAAACAGGGAAATGATAGCTACCTTATGGGATTGTTGTAAGGATTAAATGAAATGTTTGTAAAACACTTAAAGTGTCTGCTCAGTGCAAGTCATTATAAATAGTAGCTTTTTTTTTTTTTTTTTTTTTTGAGGTGGAGTCTCACTCTGTCATCCAGGCTGGAGTGCAATGGCACGATCTCGGCTCACTGCAACCTCTGCCTCCTGGGCTCAAGCCTCAGCCTCCCAAGTAGCAGCGATTACAGACACGTGCCACCAAGCCTGGCTAATTTTTTTAATATTTTTAGTAGAGACAGGGTTTCGCCATGTTGGCCAGGCTGGTCTCAAACTCCTGACGTCAGGTGATCCACCCGCCTTGGCCTCCCAAAGTGCTGGGATTACAGGCGTGAGCCACTGTGCCTGGTCAATAGTAGCTTTTATTAGTAGTCATTGCAGTGGTAATGAGAAGAGATTGAGAAATATGAAGGGTATATTTTTAAAGATGAGGGAAAGATGGAGGGAAAAGAGAAGAGGAGAGCAGAATAAAGTAGAAGACATAGTTCCTGTATTTGAGGTTATTGTAGTCTAGTGGCAGAGAGCACATGTAAAAGTATGGAATAGTTAGGAAACTCTTCTGTGAGGTAATATCCTTTCAGAAAGGTGACTGTGTGATGAGTGGAGAGATGGCAAGTGCTGTCATTCCAGTGTAGCCAGGTGGTAATGTATATGAAATGCCTAGCACACCGACAGACGGTCCACGGATGATAATTCTTTTCCATTGTCATTTATACATGGAAAGATGACCAGGTGAAGAGGACAGGGAGGGCTTAAGCTGGGCCCTTAAAAGATGGTTTGGACAAGTAGAAAAGAAGGAAGCATTTCAGACAGCCCAGAGACAAAAAGTAGCTATCAATAAGGCCCATGGAACACTTGCTAGTATAGCTCAGAACCTATTGACTCCTACTCTTTGCTTTTTTTGATTATATATTTGCTGCTTTTGGTTATCCGAATGGTTTCCTGGGTAAATTGTTTTGAGATGCAAATTAGTAGTAAGATTTACTAAAGAGGAGGGGGAGATAGGTATTCAAGGGATGAGCAGAAATCGAGGACCAGGAAGGGGGCTCTATTAATAGCAAGTCGTTTGAGAAAAGCAGGTAGGTTAGATTGACTGAAACATATGTGTGCTATGTTATGTTATGGTTGTAAGGAGAGTCAAATTTGCGATTTATTTAAGATGTTTGGTAATAGGCTAGCTATGTGCAAAGTACTGTTAGGTGCTGTGGGAGATAGAAAGATACCTAAATAATGTTTCTGACTGGGCTCGGTGGTTCATGCATATAATCCCAGTACCTTGGAGACTGAGGCAGGAGGATCACTTGAGGCCAGGGGCTCAAGACCAGCCTGGGAAACAGCCAGACCCCATCTCTACTAAAAATTGAAAAATTAGCCAGGCATGGTGGCATGTGCCTGTAGTCCTAGCTACTCAGGAGGCTGAGGTAGGAGGATTGCTTGAGCCAGGTTAGGTGACAGAGTGAGACTCTATCTCTAAAATAAGTAAGTAAATACATTTTTAAAAGGTAATGTTTCCTGTCCTTAAGGATCATCCTGTATAAGGAGACAGCCAGCTACACAAGTAACGTTTTTACAAAGCATAGAATGAAGGGGATTACAGGAATTGATTTGAAGAGAATTGGCTAGTCTTGGGTTTTTGTGTTGGAGTTTGAGGTTCGGGCAACATGTGCTGACTTCAGAATTCTGACTGAGGAGTACTATGTTTGATATCATTGGGGAATTTTGCAATAGAAAGTGTTAAACTCCCATCAGCAAAATATGAATATTTTGTTCAATATGAACTGATTTTGACTGAAGCCTTGGTCATGGCTTTATTATATTAATATAGTATTAAGGTACAAATTCTGCTTGCTTTGGAAGGGTTTCTAATTTTTAGAGGATGTTATTAGCATTTTGTCATTTTTAGAATCAAGATTGGTGAGGAGAGCATATTGGCACACAGTAAGCATGTGTTAAATGTTGATTGAAAAAAATAAACAATGAGAGGCAGTGTAATACAGTTGTCCCTTGGTATCAGTGGGGGATTGGTTCCAGAACCTCGACTCCCACAGATACCAGAATCCCCAGATGCTCAACATCTCTCATATAAAATGGAGTAGTATTTGAATGCAGCCTACACACATCCTTCTGTATATTTTAAATTGTCTCTTGATTACTTGTAATACGTAACACAGTGTAAGTGCTGTGTAAATGATTGTTACACTGCATTTTTTGTGTTTTTATTGTTGCATTATTTTAAATTAAATTTGTTTTCGATCTCCAGTTGGTTGAATCCACACATGCGGAATGTGCAGATACGAAGGGCCAACTATAGTGTGTAGAAGTGGATTCTGCCCAGAATTGGGCTCAACTCGTGAACTTAATGAATGTTAGCTGTTTTTTAAATGTTCACCCTACTCTGGTATTGTTCTAATTGCTTTACAAATAATATTCAATGTTTGTAACAATCAGATAAAGTAGATACAGTTGTCTCAGTTTTTACAGTGGAAACGTGGTACTGAGAGCCTTATTGCTAATTACCGTCCATAAACAGTTGAGTGATGTTTTTGGTAAACCAATTATGGGTTGTTGCTTTTTTTCTAGTGCCTGATAACAGTATCAGGGACAACAGTTAGGGTACAGATTTGAGAATTTTTTTTGTCTGAATTTGTTCTAAGAGCTACCTTCTTTCCCCTTTAAAATAATCTAATATAGAAAACATTAAGATGTGTGAACATTTGTAAGCATTTAAAACAAATTCCCCTGCATTCTCAGTATTGGGAACTAAGTGGGGTGGCGGAAACCCCTAAGTGTGTATCAACTCAATTTTGTTTAACAAACATTTGCATAATTACTACTATATGCCGGCCTCTTTCTAAGCACTTTACATTAACTTAAACGTTTAACTTCCATAGCAATCTTGAGATGCTATTATGCCATAAATCTCCGTATTACAAGTAAGGAAATCAAGGCAAAGAAAGATTAAGTCATTTGCCTGAGGTCACACACCTGGTAAGTGGCAAATGCTGATTTCAGTCCCAAGCAGGCTGGTTCCAACGTCTGAGCTCTCCTTGCTGTCTTTATTTTTGTAGGTAACGTGACCCACTGAGAGAGAAAGTATGGATGAGTAAGAAGGGATCTGTTAAAAATTACAAATATGTTGACTGTGTAATACCTTAAAAAGGAGAAAAATCAGTCTGCTGCTTAGAGTTGAATATTGCCTTTAATACCGACTGTTTGGAGGAAGAGAAGAAAGCTGACATCTGTTAAATAAGATGTCAGGTGTTTGTGTTAGGTGTTAGATATTATCTTATTCAGCACTTAAAGCAAACCTGTCAGATAGTCTCTTCTATCTTCATTTCACAAACAAGGACGTGGATTTGTAATAGCTGAGAGTCACCTGTAACTACCACTCAGTTTTGAACCCAGGTCCCTGTGTGACTCTAAAACATTCTGCAACAATACTTTGTGTCCTAAGGAAATATTAAAAACTCAAATTTATTTGCCAGATAAACTACACAGTCTTTTGAAATATGCAAGAAATGATAAAACATTTTATCAACTAAAAAACCTTTTAAAACTTGATAAGAGAAAGGAAGCAAATACATCCCAAATGTGATAATTACTAGGACTACAGGGACCACTAGATGAAAATTAGATTTTTCTCTGCCTTTCTGAGGATGTGCAGGCCTGTTTACAAATGACTGCCACTTTATGTGGAGTGTGATCATTCAACCATTTGAGATTACATATGTGGTATGGCTATTAAGTTATTAAAACTTAACCAAATTTATTGCATCTATGGAAGTATTATTTCCTTCATTCTAGGAGGCTCTATATTGTGGCTCTTACATTACTTTAAAATGTTGGGAGAACACTTTTAAAATTCCCTTTAAATTTGATTTTTGGTTTTTTTTTGAGACGGAGTCTTGCTCTGTCTGTCGCCCAGGCTGGAGTGCAGTGGTGCAATCTCCACGCACTGCAACCTCTGCCTCCCGGGTTCAAGAGATTCTCCTGCCTCAGCCTCCTGAGTAGCTGGGACTACAGGTGCCCGCCACCTTGCCCAGCTAATTTTTTGTATTTTTAGTAGAGATGGGGTTTTACCATGTTAGCCAGGATGGTCTTGATCTCCTGACCTTGTGATCCGCCCACCTTGGCCTCCCAGAGTGCTGGGATTACAGGCTTGAGCCACTGCGCCCGGCCTAGATTTGAATTTTATAAGGTTTTGAGTAAATAATACGGTACAAAGTTCAAAATGTTTGAAAAGATACACAGTGAAAGGTCTCAGAACCCTCTCCTCTCTTCCTTTTACCTGCAGCCACCCAGTGTTTCTCAGAGGTGACCAATGTTATGTGGGAAATACTTCTTTGAAATTATCTTCAGAACTTTTGAATACTTGCAATTAGGATATATGTAACCAATGATGACAGATTTGACTTCATTTTTTTAAAAGTCAGTTCATTTACAGTCTGGAAAATAAAGGAATCACCAGTTTAAGTAATATTGTTTTTAAAAATCAAAAGCAAAGATGTCTGCAGGGTAATGAGATTTGTGGTATGATTCATAAATTGGCCTAAAATCAATGATCAGAGTTGCAGAGGTAGTAGCGTTAAAGAATCATTTTAAAAAATAACTTGATTGAGATAATTAACATACAATAAACTGCACATCTGAAGTATATAATTATAGTAAATTTTGACATGTGTATATAACTGTCAAACTGTCACCTCTAGTTTTGGTAGTTAAGATAGTGAACATATTCATCATCTCTGAAAGTTTGTTCAGTCTGTTTTGTAATTAATCACTATGTTGCCTCTATCCATTGTTCCTAGATAACCAATGAGCTATTTTTTTTTTTTTTTTTTTACATCAGTGGTCTGCTTTCTGTCACCATAAATTAGTTTGTCTTTTCTAGAATTGTATATAAATGGGGTCATGCAGTGTATATGTGTACTGTTTTTGAAGTGGGGAAGAGTCTGGCTTCTTTCAGCATAATTATTTTTGAGATTCATCCATATTATTGCGTGTATCAATAGTTTATTTCTGTTTATTACTGAATATTATTTATTCCACTGTATGGCTGTACCACAATTTCTTTAACCATTTACCTGGTGATGGACATTTGGCTTTCCACTTTTGTGCTATTACAAATCTGCTAAGAATATTTGTGTACTAATATATTCATGTGAACGTATGCTTTCATTTTTCTTGAGTAAATACCTAGGCATTGAATGGGTGGGTCATATGGTAGGTGTATCAGTCCATTTTCACACTGCTGTAAAGAAATACCTGCGACTAGATAATCTGTAAAGAAAAGAGGTTTAATTGGCTCACAGTTTCTGCAGGCTTTATAGGAAGCATGATTTTGGCATCTGCTCAGCTTCTGAGGAGGCCTCAGGAAACCAAAATCATGGTGGAAGGTGAAGGGGGAGCCAGCACGCCACATGGCCAGGGCGGGAGGAAGAGAGAGACAGGGTGGTGCCCCTTACTTATCCAGATCTCAAGAACACTCTTAGGAGAACAGCACTAGAGGGATGGTGCTAAACCATCAGAAACCACCCCCATAATGCAGTCACCTCTCACCAGGCTGCAGCATATTGGGGCTTACATTTCAACATGAGATTTCGGTGGAGACACAGATTTAAACCATGTCAGTAGGTGTATGTTTACCTTTGTAAAAAATTGCCAAACATTTCTAAAGTGATTGTACCACGTGACACTCTCACCAAGCAGTGTATGATGTTTTAGTTGTACAACATCCTTGCCAACACTTCAGATGACCAGTCTTTTCAAGTCTAGTTTTGTTTCTTTCTCTTTTTGAAAGTGAAAAGAAGGGAAGTTTATTTTTTTGAGCAGTTTTAGGTTTATAGAAAAATTGAGTGGAAAGTAGGGAGTTCCCATATATACTGTCATCCTTGTAACTCCCCTCCTAGTTTCCCCTGTTATTAACATCTTGCATAAGTGTCATACATTTGTTAATTGGTGATGAGCCAATAATGAGGCATTATTGTAAACTAAAGTCCATAGCTTACATTATAATTAACTCTGTTGTACCTTCTGTGGGTTTTGACAGATGAAGTATAATGATGTATATCTGCTATTACAATATCATACAGAAGGATTTCACTGCCCTAAAAAATCCTCTGTGGTCCACCTGTTCATCCCTGCTCCCCTCCTCCTGAATGCCTGGCAGCCACTGATCTTTTTACTGTCTCCATAGTTTTGCCTTTTCTGAAGTGTTATATAGTTGGAATCAATAGTACGTAGACTTTCTTTTTTTTTTTTTTTTAGAGACAGGCTGGAGTGCAGTGGTGGAATCTTGGCTCACTGCAACCTCTGCTTCCCAGGTTCAGGTGATTCTCCTGCCTCAGCCACCCAAGTAGCTGGAACTACAAGCATGCACCACCATGCCCAACTAATTTTTGTATTTTTAGTAAAGACAGGTTTTGCCGTATTGGCCAGGCTGGTGATCTGCCTGCCTTGGCCTCCCAAAATGCTGGGATTACAGGTGTAAGCTACTGTGCCCAGCCTCAGATTGGATTCTTTCACTTAGTAATAAGCATTAAAGATTCCTTTATGTCTTTTCTGTGACTTGATAGTTCTTAATATTCTGTCACATGGATATACCACACTTTATCTGCTCACTTTCTTAAGGACATCTTGTTTCCAAGTTTTGGCAATTATGAATAAAGCTGCTAATAAAACTCATGCACAGGTTTTTGTGTACATACAAGTTTTTTACTCATTTTGGTAAATATCAAGCATGATTACTGGTTCATATGGTAAGAGTACGTTTAGTTTTGTAAGAAACTGCCAAACTGTTTTCCAAAGCGGTTGTACCATTTGACATTCTCAGCATTAGTGCCTGAGCATTTTAGTTGCACGGTATCCCTGCCGACACTTTGGATGGCTAGTCTTTTGTAATCTTGTGGTTTTGATTTGCATTTTCATGATGACTTATGATATTGAGCATCTTATCTTACTGAGCATGGCTTAATTTGCCATCCTTATGTCTTTTTGGTGAAGTGTGTGTCCTACTGTTACATTTGTTTGTTTGTCTTTTTTTGTTGGGTTGTAAGAGTACTTTGCACGTTCTAGATACAAATATTTTGTCAGGTGTGTGTTTAGTACATATTTTCTCCTAGTCTGTGGCTTGTGTTTTTATTTTTTTAATGGTATTTTTTGAAGGGTAAACATTTTTAATTTTTGAAGTTCAATGCATTTTATTCTTTTAAGATAAGTACTGTACTTTTTGCTCTTCGAAAGACACCATTAAAAAATGCAAAGAAATCTTTGCCAAAGTCAAGGTCATCATATTTTTTTCTACAACTTTTATAGTTTTAGCCCTTATATGTAGGTTCATGATCTATTCTGAGTTAGTTTTTGTATGTGATGAGGTAAGAGCTGAGTTATTGAGCTGTTGTACCACAATGTATAGAAAAGATCCTTTCCCCATTGAATAGCCTTAGTCCTTTAAAAAAATTAACTGGCCCTGTATTTATGGGTCTGTTTCTAGATAATCTGTTTCATTAACCATTTATCTACCTGTATGCCAATAACACACTGTCTTGATTATTATAGCTTTATAACAAGTCTTGAAGTTACATAATTTAAGTTATCTTTCTTCTTTTTCAAACTTGTTTTAGAATTTCTAGGTCCTTCACATTTCTTATTCTGTCCTGTTCTATTCTTCTATATTCAAGAGGGTCTCCCTCCCTCGCCCAGCTTGGAGTGCAGTGGCGCGATCTTTGCTCACTGCAGCCTCGAACTCTTGGTCTCAGGGATCCTCCTGCTTCAGCTTCCTGAGTAGTTGGAACTACAGGAACATGCCACTATGTTGTCATGTACAAAATATTGATTTCAATATCCGTATATTTTTTAATTTTAATTTTTTTGTCGATATGAGTTCTTGCTATGTTGCCCAGACTGTCAATGTAAATTTTACAATCAGCTTTTCAGTTTTCACAGTATTGCCTGCCAGGATTATTTGAGATTTCATTGAATCTGTTTATCAATATGGAGTGAATTACCATTGTAACAACACTGAGTCTTCTGATCCATGAACATGGCATTTTGTTCAATTTATAGGTCTTTGATTTCTCTTAGCATTCTTTTCTAGTCTTTTAGTTAAAGATCTTGCCTTTCTTTTGTCAAACTTCTTTTGAAAAATGTCTGTTCATGTCCTTTGCCCGTGTTTTAATGGGATTATTATTTGTGTGTGTGTGAAGTTTTCTGAATTCCTTGTGGATTCTGGATATTAGTCCCCATTGGATGTATAGTTTGCAAATATTTTTCCCCACTCTGTACGTTGTCGGTTTACTATGTCGATTATTTCTTTTGTGTAGAAGCTTTTTAGTTCAACTGAGTCCCATTCGTCTATTTTTGTTTTTGTTGCCTATGCTTTTGAGGTTTTAGTCACAAATTATTTGCCTAGACCAATGTCCAAAAGAATTTTCCCTAGGTTTTCTTTTAGTAATTTGATAATTTCACATCTTACATTTAGGTTCTTTTTTTTTTCCCCCCCCCCGAGATGGAGTCTCGCTCTGTCGCCCAGGCTGGAGTGTGGTGGCGCGATCTCAGCTTACTGCAAGCTCCGCCGCCTCCCGTGTTCACGCCATTCTCCTGCCTCAGCCTCCCGAGAAACTGGGACTACAGGCGCCCGCCACCACGCCCGGCAAATTTTTTTTGTGTTTTTAGTAGAGACGGGGGTTTCACCGTGTTCGCCAGGATGGTCTCGATCTCCTGACCTCATGATCCGCCCGCCTCGGCCTCCCAGAGTGCTGGGATTACAGGCGTGAGCCAGCGCGCCCGGCCACATTTAGGTTCTTAATCCATCTGGAATTAAGTTTTGTATACGGTGAGACATAATGACTCAGTTTCATTCTTCTGCACATGATAGTCCAATTTTCCCAACACCATGATTGAAAAATGACACGCCTGTAATCCCAACACTTTGAGAGGCCAAAGTGGGAGGATCACCTGAGGCCAAGAGTTTGCAACCAGCCTGAGCAACAGTGATATGCTGTCTTTAAAACTAAAAATAAAAAGTTAGACTAATAAAAAATTAGCCTCAGCCAGGCTCACATGTTCTGTAGCATTTTTTTTTAGCAATAAATAATTTTAAAATTAAGGTTTATACATTTTTTAGACATAATGCCATTGCACACTTAATAGACTACAGTATATTGTAAACATAACTTTATATGCACTGCGAAACTAAAAAAAGAAAAAGAAATGCATTTTGTAAGGCTATAGCTGCCATAGACAGTGATCAGATTCTTCTGATCTATCGGAAAAAAGTAAACTGAAAACCTATCAGGAGAACCCGATCCCAATGGTTCTGTGGGTTCTTTCTATTTGCTAAGTGTCTCGGCTGGTTTGAGAAATAAAGGGAAAGAGCACAAGAGAGAGAAATTTAAAGCTGGGTGTCGGGGGAGACATCACATGTCGGCAGGATCTGTGAGGTTCCTCGAGCCGTAAAACCAAGTTTTTATTAGCGATATTCAAAAGTGGAGGGAGTGCACGAATAGGGTGTTGATCACAGAGATCACATACTTCACAAATCAATAAAATATCACAAACCAAATAAATGGAGGCAGGGCGAGATCACAGGACCACTGGATGAGGCAAAATTAAAATTGCTAATGAAGTTTCGGGCATGCATTGTTGTTGATAACATCTTATCAGGAAACAGGGTTTGAGAGCAGATAACCTGTCTGACCAAAATTTATTAGGTGGGAATTTCCTCATCCTAATAACGCCCAGGAGACCAGGGCTTATTTCATCCCTTTGGCTTGGACCATAAAAGATGCATGCTTCTAAAGGGGCCGTTTATAGGCCTACCCTCAGGGCTCATTTTCTTTCTCAGGGATGTTTCTTGCAGAGAAAAAGAATTCAGTGATATTTCTCCAATTTGTTTTTGAAAGAGGAGAAATATGGCTCTGTTCCGTCCGGCTCACCGGTGGCCAGAAGTCTTATCTCTGGTGTTCCCTGAACATTGCTGTTATCCTGTTTTTTCAAGATGTCCAGATTTCATATTGTTCAAACACACATGCTCTACAAACGATTTGTGCAGTTGACACAATCATCACAGGGTCCTGAGGCGACATATATCCTCCTCAGCTTACGAAGAAGATGACGGGGTTAAGAGATTAAAGTAAAGACAGGCATAGGAAATCACAAGGGTATTGATTGGGGAAGTGATAAGTGTCCATGAAATCTTCACAATTTATGTTCAGAGATTACGGTAAAGACAGGCGTAAGAAATTATATAAGTATTAATTTGGAGAACTAATAAATGTCCATGAAATCTTCACAATTTATGTTCTTCTGCCGCGGCTTCAGCCGGTCCCTCTGTTTGGGACCGACTTCCTGCAACAAAAACCTTCTGGAAAGGATTCATCATTCTAGGTGCCATTAAGAACATTGGTGATTCATGGGAGGAAGTCAAAAAATTATCATTAACAGGAGTTTGAAAGAAGCTCATTCCAGCCCTCATGGACAACTTTGAAGGGGTTCAAGACTTCAGTGGAGGGAGGAGCTACAGATTTGACAGAAACAGAAAAAGAGCTAGAATTACAAATGGAGCCTGAAGATGTGACTGAATTGCTGCAATCTCATAAAACTGGAGTGCATGCGAAGTTGCTACTTATGGGTAAGCAAACAAAGTGACTTCTTGAGGTGGAAGCTACTCCTGGTGAAGATGCTGTGAACATTGTTGAAATGACAACAAAAGATTTAGAATGTTACATAAACTTAGTTGGTAAAGCAGCAATAAGCAACTCAGTTGATAAAGGGTTTGGGAGGATTGATTCCAATTTTGAAAAAAGTTCTGTGGTGGGTAAAATGTTGTCAAACAGCATCGAATGTTAGAACAAAATCTTTCATGAAAAGAAGAGTCAATTAACACAGCAAACTTCATTGTTGTCTTATTTTAAGAAATTGCCTTAGTCACCCCAACCTTCAGCAACCACCACCACCCTTATCAGTCAGGAGCCATCAACATGGAGGCCCTCCAGTGGCAGAAAGATTACAACTCTGAAGGCTCAGATGTTCTTTAGCATTCTTTTAGCAATAAGTAATTTTTAATTAAGGTATGTACATTGGTTTTTTTAGACATAATGCCATTGCACACTTAATAGACTGCACATTATTGTAAACATAACTTTTATACGCATTGGGAAACAAAAAAATTCACTTTATCATGATGTTTGCTTATTGCCATCATCTGTAACTGAACCTGCAGTATCTCTGAGGTATACCTTTAATGATGATGTTTTCTGTCTTCTGGCTTGCATTACTCCTGATGAGAAAGTCTGCTGTCATCCTGTTGCTATTGTCTTTTCAGCAGTTTGTGATGCACCTTGGTAAAGTCTTTTTCAAGTTTTTTGTGCCTTGGGTTCATAGAGAGTTTTGGATCTTTGGGTTTATAGTTTCTGTCAAATTTCAAACAGTTATGGCATTTCTTCAAGTATATATTCTATCTTACCCTGCTGTCATTTGGGGACTTCAGCTGAATGTATATTGGGCTCCTTTCAGCTTGTCTTAATGCCCACTTAGGCTCTGTTCATTTTTTTGTAGTTGTTTATTTGTTTGATTTTTTGTCATTTTTATTATTGTGTTTACTAATCTTTGTTCTCCAATATCTGATTTACTGTTGTTTATTTCATTCAGTGTAATTTTCATCTTAGGCATTGTATTTTTTTATCTGTAAAAATTTCATTTAAAAAACATCTTCCATGCCTGTACTTAACATCTTCTATCTGCCTGAACATATGGAATATAGCTGTGACAGTTGTACTGATTCTATCATTTGTGTCTTATCTGGGTCTGTTATTATTAGTTGACTGGCTCACATTTTCTTGCCTCTCTTCATATGTGGTACTTTTTGATTCAATACCATGTATTATGAATTCTACCTTGTTGGGCACTGAACATTTTTGCATTCTTACATGTTTTGGGAGGCAGTTGAATTACTTGGAAACAGATCCTTTGCGTCTTGCTCTTAAGTTTCATTAGGTAGAACCAGAGAAGCATTTAGTTTAGCATAAATTTTTTCTACTTTTGAGACCACACCTTTGTGAGTACACCACCCAGTGTCTTGTGAATTTTGAGGTTTTCCAGTCTGACAGTCTGACAATCATAATGAAATTTGTATATGAAAGAGACAAAATCAGAGAGTCCTTGCCAGATCCTTACCTCAATTATCTCACTAAATCAGGAAGTATATTTGACTATGTGTAATAAATCCAAGGGGTTACCAAATGAGGGATTTGCTTTTATCTTATAACATTCTGAAGACTTGAGGTAGTCATCATGTACTCTATTTTAACTTACTGCTTTGCCATCCTAAGCATGTGGCCAAGGATTAAAATATCTAACAAATAGTTTTATGTAATTGGGAATTTGAAGCTTAGCTCTGTCTAGATTGGAGATACAGATTTGAGGGTTAGTTTATAGGTGATGTTTCTTCAACAGACTCAATAGAATGAAAAGAGCAGTAGTGCAAGAATGAAACTTCAAATGGCCCAAGCATTTACTAGCCAGGCAAGGAAAAAGAGATTCTGAAGCCCACTCAGGTGAGATGTGGGAAGTGGGGTGGAGAATGGAGAATCGTGAGAGTGCATTGCCATGGAAGCTGTAATGGATATTTATGTTTTTAGCCTACCAGTACTTAAACAGCCTTCTTTTTTGCTGTTGTTGTTGTTTGTTTTTTGCAGTGGTGGGGATGGCATCATCCATTGTGTTAGTCTTGGTGGAAGCAGCAGTGTTCTGTAGTATAACCTTTACTGTAGTAGAATATAACATCAAGAAGTAGGGAAGTTGGCTGGGCATGGTGGCTCACGCCTGTAATCCCAGCACTTTAGGAGGCCAAGGCAGGTGGATTGCTTGAGCCCAAAAGTTCAAGACCAGCCTGGGCAACATAGCAAAACCCTGTCTCTGAAAATACAAAAATGAGCTGTCTATGGTGGTGGTTAACTATAGTACGAGCACTTGGGAGGCTGAGGTGGGAGTATCACTTGAGCCCAGGAGGTCAAGGCTGCAGTGAGCCGTGATTGTGCCACTGCATTCCAGCCTGGGTGACAAAACAAGACCCTGTCTCAAAAAAGAAAATAAAAAAACAAGAAGTAGGGAAGTCAAGATTATATTAAGTAAGCCATGGCAGGGACTTTGGAATTTATTCAAAGTGTTACAAGAAACTACCAGTACTTTCTGACAGAGAGCATTAACATTCTCTTACTTTTTAAAAGGATAATCCTTATTGCTGTATGGAAAATGAGTTATATTAGAGTTTGGAGTAAAATCAAGTTGATCAGATATGAAACTATTTCAGTAATCCATGCAAGAGATGATTATGGCTTGGAGTAGTGATACATATTTTAAGGAAAAGCTAATGGGATTTGCTGGTAGATTGGAATATAAGGTGAGAGCATGGGAGGAATCCAAGCTATCCCAAAATTTTTGTTTTGAGCAATTGGAAAAATAGAGATGCTTCTTGATAAAGACTAGAGAAGAATAGAATTTTAAAAAATATATTGTTTTTTACATTTTTTTCTTCTGAAATAATTTTAAGTTCCAGAAGTTGCAAAACAAGTATAAAGAAATTTGTTTTGATTATTTGAGAGTAACTTGCTAACATGAGACTCTATCACCCCTGAACATTTTAGTTTGTAATTGCTATCAATAAGGACATTTTCCTACATATCCAGAATCCAACTGTCAAAATCAGGAGGTTAACCCTGATAGAATTGTATCATCTAATCCACAGAAACCATTCAAGTTTTGCCAGTAGTCCCAATAATGCTCATTTTAGGAAAATAATTCAATCAGGATTATAATTTGCATTTAGTTGTTGTGTCTTTTTGATGTATTTCAGTCCAGAACAGCCGTAACGTTTCCTTGACTTTCATGATCTCGACAGTTTTGAGGTTTACAGAGCAGTTAGTTCTTAGACTGTTCCTCAATTGGTATTTGTCTAATGCTTCCCTATGAATCAATTCAGGTTATCAGTGTTTGGCAGCAATATCACAGAGGTGATGTGGGATTCTCAGTGTATCTTCCAGGTGGCACTTTTTTTTAATTTTTAAAAATTGAGGAAGTCAGGCCAGTTAGGTACATGATTTTAATTTGCCTGTTACTGATGATCTTAACGTGGATCACTTGACTAAGCTTTTTTTTTTTCTTTTTTTGTCTGCTGGGTTTCTACACTAAAAAAGGTACTCTTTTTTTTTCCTTTGAAAAATGTGTGGAAATGATTATTTTTTGGAGGTATGTTAAAACTAAGTGACTCATTCCTCATCACACTTTTCATCCACTAGTTTTAGCATTCGTTGATTTTTCTTGGTTGAATTATTACTTGATTATTTCTATTGATGATTGCTGAATGGTGGTCTTTCTAATTTTATTACATTAATTAGTTGACATTCTACCATAAGAAAAAGCTTTCTCTTCCTCCCATTGTTGATTTATTTATCTTTGTTTTTATGGACTCACGGTTTTCTTTTTTTTTTTGTTTCAGGAGATGGGATCTTGCTATGTTGTCCTGGTGGGCTACAAACTCCAGGGCTGAAGTGATCCTCTTGCCTCAGTCTCCTGAGTAGCTGAGATTACAGCTATTGTGCCCAACTTCACTGTTTCATTTTTTTTTATTCAGTGGGCCCGTAATCCAACATTTTTATTTTGATGTTCAAATTGTCCCATATTTGGTTAGTGGAATCCCTTTCAAGCTGTGCCTGTGGCCTTTTGACATGTCCCCATAGTCTTTATGTACTTTCTTTCTGGTTCAGTGAGATGTTTTAGGCTCATTTTGCAATTACCTCCTCTAAATCAGCTATATATCAGCCATATTCTGGTTCTTCTGCCATCCATTGGGGATTGGTACTTACAGACATCTGGGCAGCAAGGCAAAACTCCATCTCTACAGAAAATTAGCTGGGCATGGTAGCAAACACTATAGGCTGAGGTGGAAGAATTGCTTAAGCCCGGGAGGTTGAGGCTGCAGTGAGCCGTGATAGTACCACTGCACATCAGCCTGGGTGACAGTGCAAGACCGTGTCTCAAAAAACAAAACAAAATCACCTGAAAAATTTGGTTGAGAATTTAAATTTTTATTGAAAGAGAATATACTAGATAAAACTTCCGCAACCAGTTTGTGACTTTCTCTATGTGCATATGTATGGTCAGAGAACTTCCTATTCTAGCTCACTGTTTCCTCAAAAGGTAAATTGGAGTGATAGGGTATTATGGAAAGTTTACTTGAGTAAGAAATAAGAAACAGGTATTCAAGTCTTAGCTTTGTCCAACTTTATAAGTTATATTATCTTTTTGGCCCTCAGATTTTAAAATAAGATATTTAGACTAGATGTTTTCTTCTCAGCTGTTTAAAATTTAGTCTTACATTTGTCTTGATTAAAAGTCCTAAAAACTGAGGTAATATAGTGCTTGCCCTTGAAATGGGACTGATGGGCATGAGGAATGGAGCACTTTCTCGAGGCCAGGCTGGGTGGCTCACACCTGTAATCCCAACACTTTGAGAGGCTGAGGCAGGAGGATTGCTTGAGCCCAGGAGTTTGAAACCAGCCTGGGCAAACACAGTGAGATGGATTTTAGATGCTGAACCAACCTTGATTTTGTTGGATATATCCCAAATGTGCATGTTATATAATTTGTTTTTTAATGTTCTCGGTTAGGTTTGCTAGTATTTTATTGAGATTTTTGCATCTATTTGTGAGATACTGATGTTTAGTTTTCTCATCTTGTGATAGCTTTGTCTGGTTTTGGTATTGGAGTAATACTGGCTTCACAATGAATTGGAAAGTGTTCCTTTTTTTTTTTTGGAACCGTTTTTGTTCTGTAAATGTTTGAAGCGATCTGGTCCAGGGCTTTTATTTGTGAGAAATTTTTCATTTCTCGTTTAGTCTTTTTATAGGTCTGTTCAAATTCTTAATTTCTTCTTGATGAGTCAGTTTTGGTAGTTTCTTTTTAGGAATTTGTCTGTGTCATCTAAGTCATCTAATTTGTTGATGTACAATTGTTAATAGTATTCCCTTATCCTTTTTATTTCTGAAAGGTTGGTGTAATGCTCCCTTTTTAATTCTTGAATTTGATTATTTGTGTTTTGCTGCTGCTGCTTTTGATTAGTCTAGCTAAAAGTTTATTAGTTTTGTTGCTCTTTCCAAAGGGCCAATTTTTGTTTTATTGATTTTTTAAAATTTCAATGGTGTTTTTATTTTCTACTCCCTATTCCTTTAGCTTGTTTCAGATTTAAATTGTTCATCATCTTCTAGTATTTTAAGGTCAAAGGTTAGGTTATTGATTTGACATCTTTCTGGTTTGTCAATATAAATATTTACAGTTATAAATTTTATCTTTCGATGCATCCAGTAAGTTTTGGTTTGTTGTGTTTTCATTTTCATTTATCTCAAAGTATTTTCTAATTTTCCTTATGCCTTCTGTTGACCCACTGATTATTTTTGAGTATGTTTTTTAATTTTCACATATTTGTGAATTTTCCAGATTTCCTTATGTTACCAATTTCTGATTTCATTGCATTGTTGTCAGGAAACACACTTTGTGATTTCAGTCCATATAGTTACTGAGATTTGTTTTATTACTTATTATTTGGTCTGTCTTGGAAATGTTCTATATGTATTTGAGAAGAATGTATATTCTGCTGTTTTGAGGTTGATTTTTCTATAGGTGTCTGTTAAGCCTAGTAGTTTTATAGTGTTGTACAAGTCTTGTATTTCCTCATTGATTTTCTGTCTACTTATTTTATCCGTTATTGAATAGCAGGGCATTGAAATCTCCAACTTTTATTTTTGAATTGTGTGTTTCTTCCTTGAATTTTACTTTTTTGTTTTGTGTGTTTTGCGACTCTGTTGTTAGGTGCATATAAGTTTATAATTGCTATATCTTTTTGATGTATTGGCTATCTTTTATTATAAAATGCCCTTTGTCACAACAATTTTTGTGTCATAATCTGTTTTGCCTGATAGTGGTATAGCCACTGCAGGTCTGTTTTGACTACTGTTTGCATAGTATATCTTTTTCTATCCTTTTACTGTCAACCTATTTTGTCTTTGGATTTAAAGTGTGGACCAGGCATTGTGGTTCATAGTCCCAGCACTTAGGGAGGCCAAACTGGGAGGATCAGTTTAGCCCACGAGCTCGAGACCAGCCTAGGTAATCTGTACAAATCTTTTTTAAAAAATCAGCTGGGTGTGATAGTGTGCACCTGTGGTCCTATGTAATCGGGGGTGCTGAGGTGGGAGGATTGCTGGAACCTGGCAGATCAAGGCTGCAGTGAGCTGTGATCATGCCAGTGCACCTCAGCCTGGGAAAGAGAGCAAGACCCTGCCAAAAGAAGAAAGAGAGAGGAAGAGAGAGAGAGAGAGAGAGAGAGAAAGAAAAGCGTGGCTGTTGTTGGCAACATATTCGGGTCAAAATGTTTGGGACCAGAAGTTTTTTGGATTTTTTCATATTTTGTAATATTTGCATATACATAGTGAGGTATCTTGGGAATGGGACCCAAGTCTAAACATGAAATTCTTGTGTTTCATATATATCTTACTCATATAGCTAAAGGTAATTTTATGTAATTTTTAAATTGTTTTTGAGACAGGGTCTCGCTGTGTCACACAGGCTGGAGTGCAGTGGTACAGTCATAGTTCACTGCAGCCTTGACCTCCCTGGCTCAAGCAGTCCTCCCACTTTAGCCTTCCAATTACCTGGAACTATAGGCATGCACCACCACACCTGGCTTTTTTTTCTAATTCTTTTTTTTTTTTTTTTGGTAGAAATGGGAGTCTCCCTGTGTTGCCCAAGCTGGTCTCAAACTCCTGGGCTCACGTGATCCTCCCACCTTGACTCCCCCAAATTGCTAGTATTATAAGTGTGAGCCACTGCACTAACCAACAATATCTTAAGTAATTTTGTGTCTGAAACAAAGTTTCTATTTTATTACCCTTGTAGGCCTCTTGCATGAGGGAATTTGGGCATGCATGGAAAAGATAATATTGCAGTGGAAGGGGCTGGGAGGGTCTTTTTTCTCCTGGGGGATGCTGAATAAACTGTGAGTTGTGCATCTGCCTTTTGACTGTGACATACCACATGAGGTCAGGTTTGTGGAATTTTCCATTCATAGTATCATGTTGGTACTCATCGTATATTTTTCATCTTATTTTCTAGTTGACCTGGGGATTACAGTTAACATCTTGTAATAACATAGTTTGAGTTAATATCAACTTAATTGCAATGGTATACAAACAGTTTTTTTTTTTTTTAAGTTTTTTTTTTTTTTTTTTTAGGCAGTCTGACTGTATTGCCCAGACTGGAGTGCCACAGCTCACTGCAACCTCAACCTCCCAGGCCCGAGTGATCCTCCCACCTCAGCCTCCCAAGTAGCTAGGACTGCAGGCATGCACTACTGCACCTGGCTAATTTTTTTATTTTTTGTAAAGGTGGGTTTTCGCCGTGTTGGACAGGCTGGTCTCGAACTCCTGGGCTCAAGCAGTCCGCCTGCCTAGGCCTCCCAAAGTGCTGGGGGTGTGAGCCACTGCGCCTGGCCATAAACACCTTTCTTTTATGTAACTCTATTCTTTCCCTTTCCTGTGTACTGTTAATATTATATGAATTATATTATTATGTATTGTATACCCAGCAACACAGTTATAATGATTGCTTTATGTAGGTTTTTTCTTTTTAAACCAATATATTAGTTTCCTATTGCTGCTTATATAGAAAAAGAGTTAATGTAGCGGGCCTGATTGCTTATTTTTAGAAGGCCTGCTTAGGAGTCAGTCTTTGGCTGACACCTGAGAACTTGGATTTCAGGAGGGTTCCTGCCTCTAACTGATAATGGTTTGTACAGACACTATGGTTTATGCTGAATACCTGCTTTTCTTCTGGGAGTCTGGAATTTTGCTATGTGTTAGGCAAGGGGGTGCCTACATGATCAACCTTCAATATAAAACACTTCCCCCCAGCAAAATGTGTAAAGTATTCATATTGTATATTTCTCATTAGTATTATTTATACTGTTCTTTTTTCTTTTCGTGGCTCATTTTCTGTTTCTTTTTATTAATATGTTAATCTGTTTTATCTTCTAAGGCAATGCTGATGGGAGAACCATTTTCCTGATTTTCAAATTGTTGAGCTGTTTGCCATGATGGGTGAGTTCAAACTAAAAGCATATTTCAGGTATAATTAAAGGATAGAATGGAAGTGAAAAAACTGTCTCTATTATGTGCTATTATACACCTTTTTATAAATAAATTTTATGATATAGCAGATTTATGAAATGTTTTATATTTACTTAATAGACTTAATTAAAGTACTTTTTGTGTTGCTATAGTTTTAGAGTGATCATTTTATGCATAACACAGTAGGGACATTCAAAATAAACTGTTAAGATGTGTTGTGATTTGCTTAAAGTCTGATGGCAAGAGAGGAATCATAAGATTTTATTTTATGATTCATAGAGCAGCAAATCATTGGTGCTCAGGGATGATATGTTATACAACTCTTGGTCGTATATTGTGGTATAATATTAGTTTAAAGAGACTAAAGTATGGGAATGGATTGTGTATGTTCAGTTTACGTATCATTTTGTTTTCCTCTTTACCTTCTTTTTGTTTTTTTCCTTTTCTCCTTTGTGTTAAGGGTTCCAGCATGAGGCAGGGATTAGACAGGAAGGCACTAGAAGGAAATGGAGTCATGAATGGCCTACCCTACCCTAAATCAAGAAAAATGGGACTGAGTAGTTGGATGCTGAATTTTGAAACTTAGACTGATCCTGGGATTTAATTCTGACATTTACTTGCCGGAGTTTGCCTTTATCACAGATTTTCTACACACACACACACACACACACACACCCCCATGAAGAACTTATATTTGCCCATGTGATGAAAGTGGGGGCTAGGACACTTTCACTGTGTGTCATTGTAGCAAGTTTGCAAGCTTAGACTTCACCTTCCTACTTTAAAATTTTTCCTTCCACTTCCTCTTCTGTAGTCATGAGTATCAGTGCCCTCTTGGAGCCCAAATTCTCTACTCTAGTTAGCCTTACTTTCAGCTCCAAATTGGATGTACTTTTACTGAACTCCTTTCTCAACTTTTCATTTTGGCTGCTGTCACTTGTACTCTGTGTATCGATCAAATTTATTTTTGTCAGCCTCAAATAATACTGCTCTATAGAAGAGCAACAATCATTGCTTAAAAACATGTATAAAGGTAGTCACAGAACACCATGACAGATGTTTGAATTTTTGACTGAGGATGTTCTTCTGTTACTTATTTTTCAAATATCATGAATAAGCATATAAGGTATTTAATTCAACATTTCTGATAAAAGATTTTTGAAAAAATTATTTTCCAAATATTTTTGGTTTTATGCTCAATTGAATGTCCTTCCAACATGTGTCAGAAACCCATTGTACTTACCCATAAGTACATAAGTGAAACCGCCTCTCTACTAAAAATACAAAAAATTAGCTGGGCATGGTGGTGGGCGCCTGGAGTCCTAGCTACTCGGGAGGCTGAGGCAGGAGAATGGCATGAACCTGGGAGGCGGAGCTTGCAGTGAGCCGAGATCACGCCACTGCACTCCAGCCTGGGCAACAGAGTGAGACTCTGTCTCAAAAAAAAAAAAAAAAGAAAAGAAAAAGAAAAAAGAAATAAGTATATATAAATGTGATAATCAATTTTAGCCAAAGGCCCTCCCCCAAGGCTTTTGACATTGTAATATTAAGCATATAAAATTGTTTAAATTCAAATGTTTAGGTTTCTTCTAATAAAAATTAGAACAACATAGATAAAGAATTAGAGTTACCACTTTGGGAGGCCAAGGTGGGAGGATCACTTGAGCCCAGGAGTTCAAGACCAGCCTGGGCAATATAGTGAGACTCCCATCTCTACAAAAAAAAATAAAAAAAGAATTAGAGTTCTTCTGTCCCTAGTGTAGAATTAAGGATTTACTTTTTTTGTGGGGGGGGGACGGATTCTCACTCTATTGCCCAGGGTGGAGTGCAGTGGCATGATCTCAGCTCACTGCAACCTCCGCCTTCTGGGTTCAAGTGATTATCCTGCCTTAGCCTCCTAAGTAGCTGGGACTACAGGTGCCCGCCACCATGCCCGGCTAATTTTTGTATTTTTAGTAGAGACTAAAAGTAGGGTTTCACCATATCGGCCAGGCTGGTCTTGAACTCCTGACCTTGTGATCTGCCCCCTTCGGCCTCCCAAAGTGCTGGGATTACAGGCGTGAGCCATTGCGCCTGGCCAAGGATTTAACCTTCTTAAAGAAGGTCACATCAAATGCTTTTATTCCAGTTGAGATCGTTCTGAGCTTATTGATGGGTGCATCTATTGTGATTATATTGTACCTGTCTGTGGCTTGGTTACCTATTTGGCTAAACTAACATTATGATAAAACTTTATTTTATAAAAAATACTTGGTGAAGAATTATAAAATTTTCTCTTAACCTGGAAATATTAATAAATTAAACCAATAATAAAACCTTATAACTATTACTTTTAAATTTTAATATGCAAATAATTTCACTACAAAATAGAATATATGAAATGTTACTAAAAATTAGTAAATTACAGAAGTCAGCTATTTGTGTGTTTGAGAGACTATTACGGCTATTGAATTGTCAGAATATTTTTAGTGATTCCCTTTGTAGGATATGGCATGTTTTTTTACTACTCCAAGAACATAAGTTACTGCTCACCAAAATGGTTACATTTTAAAATATAAACTGTAAAGTCTCTTGATTCCTTTATTTACCATTTGTGATTATCGTTAGTAGAATTGATTTACTAGTGAAAATAAATTAAGTTGTCCCTGACGTCTTCCAGAGAGCTTATAATTGGCATTACTGGCAGGCACATGCTTTTAGTCTCAGAAAGAAACAATTGGTATATTTAGAAGAGTCTAAAAGTTCATGTTCATGTTCATGATCCTTTCTCTCAGTTTTATGGACTTGGTACTTTTTCTAAAGAAAGGAATTTTCTTACATTGTTACTGACCATGATCTTTAAATAGTCTGTTTTTAGTCTTGTCAAACCTTATGGTGAAGAAGTTTGAAAGAGCATTTCCAAATACAGTAGGCCAGTATTCACAGTTGAAGCTTTTCTTTGTTGCTGACTCTTAAGTATTGATGAAAGAAAAAAAAAAAAAAAAAAAAACACCTTCCAAAATTAAGTCTGTACTTTGAACATAAGTGCTAAGTAATGATATTTATACAAAGTTGTTTATTTTTTTTCCTCTACTTTTTAAAAGATTTTAGATATCTTGATGTTTTGTTTAGGAGACATAGAAAAGAATTCGTTTTAACAGGGCAGTTTTGACCTTATTCTAGGATATTAAATCAGTGGAAGAATCAGAATGACTTCATCTTGTCTATTAGTGTCACATGTGTGGACTAATGGTAGAGCTTGAGTCTACTGCAATTTTATTTTACCAAAAGGATAGGCGTTAAAAATGTTTTAGATGGATTTTTGTATGAAATTAATACATTCTCTACTTTAAATTTTATTATAAATTTTGTGTGATGTCTATACATGTTGATATATATGTCACAATTACAATTCTATATATGTGTTTTATTTCAAAATTACCTAGATGATCAGCAAGCTTTGAACTCAATCATGCAAGATTTGGCTGTCCTTCATAAGGCCAGTCGACCAGCATTATCCTTGCAGGAAACCAGGAAAGCAAAATCTTCATCACCAAAAAAACAGGTGTTTATTTTAATAAGTATATTTTGTTTTTATATGAATTACTTTCCTTTAATACACTAATCTTATGGAGGACTTGTTTAATGTGTTTAGCTTTTACACTTTCGAATCAAGTATTTTGTTAGTGTTTGTTATACATTTTCCCATAAGAGTGTGTGTTCATCTGTTAACAATAGCAAAGACATGCAGTCAATCTCAATGCCCATCAGTGGTAAACTGGATAGAGGAAATGTGGTACATATACACCATGGAATTCTATGTGGCCATAAAAAAGAACGAGATCATGTCCTTTCGGGAACATGGATGGAACTGGAGGCAGTTATCCTTAGCAAACTAATGCAGGAACAGAAAACCAAATACCACATATTCTCACTTATAAGTGGAAGGTAAATAATGAGAACACATAGAGACATAGAGGGGAGCAGTAGACACTGGGGCCTACCGGAGGGTGGAGGGCGGGAGGAGGGGGAGGATCAGGAACAATAACTAATGGGTACTAGGCTTAATACCTGGGTGACTAATCTGTACAAACAACCCCCCATGACATGAGTTTACCTGTATAAGAAATGTGCTCATGTACCCCTGAACTTAAAAGTTAAAAAAAATTTTTTTAAAGTATGCATTCATAAAGAATGGTAGCATTCTGCAGCCAAGGTTGACCCCTTCCCAGAAAAAATAAGGTAGCATTTCATTTAATATGGTAACTGTTTTCCAAAGCTGACATTTCATCCATTTTTCAAACACTTAAGCAAATTGTTTTTTGTTTTGTTTTGTTCTTCAAATAGTCTACTCTGGATTTTTAGAAATGAGGATGATTTTGATTTTGATAAATCAGATTAGTTTGGGATACTCAGCATGACATACAAAAATATAATATTCTGTATTTCCCATAACAGGATCAGCAAATGTCTCATACTCCTGGTACCTTCACTAGTAGATCTTGGTGTTCTTTCCTATTGAGCCCAGATTCAGCAACATAATTCTCAACTTTTTAGCAGACACTATCAATTGTTTGGAGCTGGTACAGAAATTCAAACTTCCTTCCTCGTCTGGTCTATTTTAAATGAATGGCTAAAAAACAATATGATTTAGAAATTCTAGGAGTTTTATCTAATCTCTGAATGATTTGTCCGATCTCTGAAAGAGTCAATTGTCATTTCATTACAGAATGATGTCCGAGTCAAATTTGAACATAGGGGAGAAAAAAGGTAAGGAAAGAAACATTACATGTTAATTAATTGATTTAATCAAATGTGTATTCTAATTAAGCTGTTGAAAGGTTCTTTTCAGATTTGAATGAAGTTTCATGGTTTACAAATTGAGAATAGAGTAGTCCTTGGGAATGTGTAATGTATTTAGACTTAAGATAGATAACATATGTCAAAATTCAGGCCAAACATCAGAAATGATTAATGTGTTTGCAATTTTCAGAGATAAATAAGATCACTGCTTAATACAGACTTTAAATATTGTCATTTCCTTTTACTTTTACTTGAGGGAAATTAAGTATATTTTTCGTTGTAATTGTTTCATCCCGCAGATACTATATAGCATTTATATACGTGAGCTTAACACTCACAATTCTGATTATTCTCAAGAGACCTCAATGCTATGACATGTATGTCATTAGCGATGTTGAGGAAAGTGAATTGGACTAGTGGCTGTAAATTATTTAGCAGAGATGTAAACCTAGCCTTCTACTTGGTATCCGTATCTCAGTGCACAAATTACAGGATGGTAGTTGACAACAAAATTGCTGACAAGACCTAATAGGAGTTAAGGCCGATGGAATTTTTTTTTTTTTTTTTTTTGAGATGGGGTCTTACTCTGTTGCCCAGGCTGGAGTGCAATGGCGTGATTTTGGCTCACTGCAACCTCCACCTCCTGGGTTCAAGCGATTCTCCTGCCTCAGGCTCCCGAGTAACTGGGATTACAGGCGACTGCCACCATGCCCGACTAATTTTTGTATTTTTTAGTCGAGATGGGGTTTCACCATATTGGCCAGGCTGGTCTTGAACTCCCAACCTCAGATGATCCACCTGCCTCAGCCTCCCAAAGTGCTGGGATTACAGGCATGAGCCACTGTGCCTGGCCTGACGATGGAATTTCATATCTGCTAGTAGTGTCTCATGAAATAATGTAGTGAAAAGCCTAACAGTTTTAAGGATTTTAAAGTGGCTCACAAATCATATAAGCGTATTTTACATAGAAATGTTTAAGACTGGAATATATCAGATAAACCATGGAACTCTCCAATCTATTTTCCTATTTATGGATATTTTCCCAATTTTTTCATTCATTCAGCATTATTTGTTGAGTACTTAGTATATATATGCTAGGCCCTAGAGGAATAAAGGGAGCACAGCAGACATAGCCTCTTTCCTTACGGGTCTTCTAGTGTGGTGTTGGTGGTCTTCAAGCTTTAGGTGCATGCTCTCAAGGGGCAGCACAGGCCAATCCTTTGGGAAATAGAAAGAAAACACTAGAATTTTAATCTTTTTAAAATATTTATTTTGGAAGTATGCCTACATGATACATGTACCCCAAAATAATGAGTTGATAAGGATACAGAAGTCAAAATTTGAATCCCTGAAGAACAACTTTATTCTTTTTAACAGTTTCATTTCATTCTGTCATAAAGATGTCACATAGTTAAGTTTAATCACTTTCCTCAATAAACATTTTGCATTGCTGTTTAACATTCATATGGTAGTTTCAGTGCAAATTAAAAACTGCAGAAAATTTTGAGAATTTCTTTTTTAAAATTTGTATTAGGATAAAACAGACTTCAGAGTTTTTGAATTTTGGGTTGAAAATTTGTGCCTGTGATAAAAAATGTGCTGTTGTAGTGTTTAAGTAAAGTGAATATTTACATAATTTTAAGTTAATTTTGTATCTCTCTAAAAGGAGATAACTGTTGCAAGTTTATTATTTAACTTTGCCTAAGAAAATAAAATCTTAAAATTGTGTTTATATAGAATCCTTCAGTTCCCCAGACCAGTTAAACTGGAAGATCTGAGATCTAAAGCTAAAATTGCCTTTGGACAGTCTATGGATCTACATTATACCAATAATGAGGTAAACACATACAGTGTAACTTTAGTAGATCTTATCTTGAAAAGTAATGTGTTCGTTTAAGAGACTGCTTTTAAGACTTGTGTTTTTATTTAGGGATTGATAAATATATGGTATGTCAGAAGAATAAAACCTAAGTAAATTTTAACTGACTAAAATGGATTTTTTTCATTGTGGAAAATAATAGAGGGTGCTACTATGCAAATAATTGAATGAGGGCATATTATAGGGGAAAATACATGTATTGGAATTTTGCTGCTTATTTTTGGTTTTGTTTTTATTCTATGTACTTTATTGATGAACTGTGTTTTCCTGTCATACTCTACTCGGCTACAGATGACAGAGCTTTGGTAGTTAAACAATTGAGTTAAAGGATTATTTTAGTGTTGGTCAGGGCTCAATTAGATTATTATGTTTCGGAATCAGTACATATGATCTTAAGGGGCTTGCTTTAGCAATGAGGAGCTCTGTGTTGTGGAGACACCCTTTTTTAATCCCCTTAGGATTGGATTCAATGATCTTTGAAGTTTCTTTTAGTTCTTAGGATTCTGTGAGATATCAGGATCTTGTGATCTTAAAATTTATAGGACAATTTAGTTAATAATTGTATTATGGTTAGTAATTAGGTGAATTTGGTTTTTATATTCAGAAAGCAATTATTAATTTTTCAGGCATCATGCTATAATTTATAAGTTGCAGCGCCTGATGGAGTAGACCTTATAGACTTGTGGTACAAGCAAGCCATTAATAAATGAGCTATTTCAATATATGAAGTTCTTTGAAAGAAATGCATAAAGTAGGCCAGGCATGGTTGCTCACACCTGTAATCCCAGTACTTCGGGAGGCCGAGGCGGGCGGATCACGAGGTCAAGAGATCGAGACCATCCTGGCCAACATGGTAAAACCCCATCTCTACTAAAAATACAAAAATTAGCGAGGCATGGTGACGCTACAAAAATTAGCCAGGCATGGTGACGCACGCCTGTAATCCCAGCTATTTGGGAGACTGAGGCAGGAGAATCGCTTGAACCCAGGAGGCCGCAGCGAATATATTCACTGCACTCCATGGCTTCCTGGTGACAGAGAAGACTTGTCTCTGCAAAAAAAAAAAAAAAAAAAAGAAAGAAATGCATAAAGTATTGTGATGAAGAATAAAGGGCAGAGCACAGTGGCTCATGCCTATAATCCCAGCACTTGGGGAGGCCAAGGTATGTATCTACCCAGCCGCGGGAGTTCAAGACTAACCTGGGCAACATCGCAAGACCCCATCTCTACAAAATAGTAAAATTATCTGAGTGTGATGGCATACACCTGTAGTCCCAGCTGTTCGAGAGGCTGAGGCAGGGGGATCTGAGGTGGAAGGATAGCTTGAGCCCAGGAATTTGAGGGTACAGTGAGTTAGAGTTGCACCACTGCACTCCAGCCTGTGTGACAGAGTTGTCTGAACAAAAAAGAATAATTTTTAAAAAAAGTCTTGAACTTGTGTCATTATCCCATAGGATGATTACAGGGGAACCTAGACATATCTTTTTTTCTTTTTTCTAAAATTGTATTATGGAAAACTTTCAAATGCCAAGATACATTAAGACTACAGTATTGTCTTTATCTACTAGCCTAGTAGGTCTATCAAGAACAATGAGGTTAGCATGACATGATTTGTCCATATTATACCTGTGCCAGCTTGTAAGAACTGCTGTTTTTGTTTTTTAATGACTTTTCCCAGTTTGCTATGTAATTTTTTTCTGGGGTTTTCTTGAGGATTGACATCAAGCTAACTTCTTCTTCTTCTTCTTCTTCTTATTTTTTTTTTGAGACAAGGTTTCACTCTGTCACCCAGGTTGGAGTGCAGTGGCCCGATTTCACCTCACTGCAACCTTTGCCTCCCAGGGCTCAAGCGATACTCCTACCTCAGCCTCCTGAGTAGCTGGGACCACAGGCGGGCACCACTGCACCCGGATAATTTTTGTATTTTTGGTAGAGACAGGGTTTCACCATGTTGCCCAGGCTGGTCTCAAACTCCTGAGCTCAAGCGATCCACCTGCCTGGGCCTCCCAAAGTGCTGGGATTACAGGCGTGAGCCGCTGTGCCTGGCTTGATCTGTATTTTTAAGAACCCTTTCCCATTTTCTAAAAATTGGAAAATTGCTCCATTTTTAGTTTATTTTTCTCATGCTTTCTGAAGGATTTCTGTGAGTGGTTCTACCATTATATTTTGGTGGCCTCTTGGCAGGAATGTGGTAGAGGTGGCATTAGGATAAGATTACATTTAAGATTTCTTGCAACCCTGAGATTCTGTGAGTGAGCCGTGTCCTGTCTCATATCTTGACATATTGTCCCAAGCCAAATGCATCATCTTGGACACTGGGGGTAGGAAAATCTTAACTAGTTTTGTGGACATTTGGACAAGCAAAAAATTCATTTATACTGCATGTCATTCCACTTCTATAAATATTTTTTTCTAGTGTAATATTAATTTCTCTGTTCAGAATGAACTATTACTCTATGAACTTCCAGTTGGCTAGAATTGAAACTTTAAGGAAATTTAAGCAGAAATATAAGCTGAGGTTGTTTGGATTTGTTAGTTTGGCTTCTCTTTAATAAGGTGTGTGTGGGGGTGCGTGTGTGTGTGTGTTATGAGGGTTGGGTGTGGAGGTGTTCAGGGTGTGTGTGTGTGTGTGTGTGTCAGTGTCATGGGGGTTGAATGTGGAGGTGTTCAAGCCAAGTAAGGATTTTCTAAGATCACTTCCATTTTAGATGAGTAGAGCAGGAAAAAAATTTTTTTTTTTTTTTTTTTTTTTTTGAGACAGCATCTCCCCATCACCCAGGCTGGAGTACGGTGGCACAGTCATGGCTCACTGCAGCCTTGACCTCCCCAGCTCAATCGGTCCTCCCCCCTCAGCCTCCTAAGTAGCTGAGATTACAGGCATGCACTACTATACCTTGTTAATTTTTGTATTTTTTGTTGAGATGTGGTTTCACCATGTTGCCCAGGCTGGTCTCAAACTCCTGGGCTCAAGCAATCCGCATACCTCAGCCTCCTAAAGTGCTGCGATTACAGGCGTGAGCCACTACCTCCAGCCTAGAGAACCTTTTAATGGCTATCTTGATACTCCACTGTGTAAAGTCAGGAAGATAATTCAGTTCTTTCAGATTTCAGTTCTATTTAATGGTTCTCAAACTCAATTTTAAGTTTCCTTTCTAGAAAGGATTTATGTCAACAAACAACTGATTTATCAAAAATAGGCCAGAGGGTGTTAGATTTCATGAATGAGACTGAAATGAATTCACCAAGCAAGAAAACATTCTCTGATTTATTTAGTATAGTGTAGATAACCTGGGACTTGTGTTCTTGACTCTTAATCCTCATTTTACAGTTTGTAATAGGTAACCTTAGAACACAGGCAGGATCACATTAGGTCTGTAGGCAGTGCCTAAGCTGCTGCACCAGGCACTCCTCCAGGAGGTTCACATTTTACAGCAGCAGACTGAAGAAGAGCAGAATCATTTATGTTCATATTTTTTTTTCTGTCATTTGATTTAGTGTTTTTTTCCCCCAAAAGTAGCAGTATCTTGGAGAAGTAAACAATCCAGTTATAAATGTATAGTAAAAGTAAGTATTCAGATTTTCCCCTCAAATGAAAAATCGGCAGAACAGTCATTATTATTGCTTTAAAATGTTTCCCAGTGCTTAAAAAGTAATAGACTATTGAAGATAGAAGCAAGATATACCAATATGTTTCATAATTGGTGGGAAATAGAAATGTATTTAAGTAGATCAGTAGATCAAGCTTGTTCTATGATACCAAACAGTTGATAATTGTATTTTATTAGAAAAAAATTCTCATAGAGCAAAAAGAGCCCAGTTAGTTGGTCACTTACAGTAATACAAAATTAGCTACAAACAGAAATTGGGATTATATTTTAAGAACAGAGTAAGTAAGTGCAAGCAGATTGTCTGAGGGAATTCACATGAATCTTTCTTTATTTTTGTGTCTGGCAGCATTTCTTATAACAAGGACTTTTTTGGCTGGGTGAGGTGGCTCACGCCTGTAATCCCAGCACTTGAGAAGGCCCAGGTGGGCAGATCATTTGAGGTCAGGAGTTTGAGACCAGCCTGGCCAACATGGTGAAACCCTGTCTCCACTAAAAATACAAAAATTAGCCACACGTGGTGGTGCATGCCTGTAAACCCAGCTACTGGGGAGGCTGAGGCTGGAGAATCACTTGAACCCAGGAGTCAGGTTGCAGTGAGCTGAGATTGCCACTGTACTCTAGCCTGAGTGACAGTGAGACTCCATCTCAAAACAAAAAATCAAAAACCTCAAGGACTTTTTTCATAAAGAAGTCTGCAGAACGAACACACACCATACCAGCTAGTGGATTGGGTTCAGATTGAACTTTTACCACTGTGATATTTATTAAACAGCATTTACCAGGTTGTCTGCTCTTTGCTCACTGCTGGTATGGGGGTCCTTGTCCTCAAAGAATTTGTACTGTAGAGACTCCAAATTAACTCAGCCTTGCATTTGAATGGCTCGTATATTGTGCTAAGTAGAGCAGGTTAACTAGTGCAGAATATGTTCACTTGTTTTTATTCTGTTCCTCTTTCAATGAAATGGAGTATACTTCGATGTTCTTGACAGTCTTCTTAAGTTACTAAATTGACTTTTTTTTTAAAAAAAAGAAGGTATTTTTATTTTCTTAAATTGTATGAATTATGCTTTTTCTCATAGACCTCTTAGGTGCTTTTGTCCTCTATAACATCTGCTGCATGAGAAGACTAATGAAAGCAGATTCCACATTGAGGGTTTACCATGGAATAGTTAACTCATTAGCTTATTTGTTTTAGTGTATAGTGGTCAGGTCACCAGGCTCAGAGAGAAGAACTCTAGGTGGTCCGTAGATTGCAGATATGTTACTAGCGGTACCCCTCCATGGCAGCTGTCCTCCATGGCAGGTACTCAGGATGCTGGTATGTTGAAGAGCATACCAGCTGAGAGTACAAATTTGTGGTTACTATTGAAAAAACTGGCCGGGCGCGGTGGCTCAAGCCTGTAATCCCAGCACTTTGGGAGGCCGAGGCGGGCGGATCACAAGGTCAGGAGATCGAGACCATCCTGGCTAACACGGTGAAACCCCATCTCTACTAAAAACACAAAAAAGTAGCCGGGCGAGGTGGCAGGCGCCTGTAGTCCCAGCTACTCGGGAGGCTGAGGCAGGAGAATGGCGTAAACCCAGGAGGCGGAGCTTGCAGTGAGCTGAGATCGCGCCACTGCACTCCAGCCTGGGGGACAGAGCAAGACTCCGTCTCAAAAAAAAAAAAAAAAAAAAAAGAAAAAAGAACTGAGTTTCATCTATACAGAAGAAAAGTAGTACCTTTATTTCATATGGTCTTTGTCTGTACTCCTTCATGCTTTTTGGGGGCAAACATACTATAACTTAAATTTAGCAACATTATGGAAATATCCTAGAAAATTAATCTTTAAATGTTATTTTCTAAAATAATGTAATGATTAATAAAGACAAATTTAAAAACGTCTATGTTCATTCTAAGATTTTAGTGGCGGTAGAATGAGGAGGGCAAAACAATCTACACGTACACATTCAGACTTTCATCATAGGAACAAATCACAGAGCAAGGCATTTGGACATTTGTAATTCCTTAGTAGTGGAGATGCTCATGGAAGACTTGACCTGGTGAGATAGCTGCATGATTCCTTATGTTTGTTTTTAGTTGGTAATTCCATTAACTACTCAAGATGACTTGGACAAAGCTGTGGAACTGCTGGATCGTAGTATTCATATGAAGAGCCTCAAGATATTACTTGTAATAAATGGAAGTACACAGGTATGACTTGGGATATTTTTTTCAGTAAGAATTATAGGACTTAGGCTTGTAAAAGTTAATATATGAAACATAATTATATTCTGTAATCATTGCAATATTTTCATTATGATCAAATGTAAACTTACATCCTTTAATTACTATACATTAATATCCTTGCTCCTCAAAACCACAGTCATAGTTATACATAACTATAATATGTTGTACATACGAAGCTAATAGAAACTGACAACTTAGAAAGAATTATGTTAGAATTAAAATTTCAAAGAGAAGATTTGATTAAGGCTCACAAACTATATAAAATGGTTTGTACTTGGTAGGGGAGAGGATTCTGTTTAAAGCCCCAAGGAGGAAGAATAGCATTAACTGTCTTTTCTCCTTTGTAGGCTACTAATTTAGAACCATTGCCATCATTAGAAGATTTGGATAATACAGTATTTGGAGCAGAGAGGAAAAAACGGCTTTCTATAATAGGTAAGAAAGCTGGTGTCTGAATTACGAAATGAATGATTTCTCAATTTCTTCTCCATCCTTTAATGTAGTGCAGCACCTAAACATATTCCTGATAACTAATATCCTATTTCTCTACTTCCTGTAATTTAAGTTAAATACATTATTTATTTGATGTCCCTTGGAAATTCAAGTTTACAGGATTAGTAATCTCCAATTTAAATTCTTTGTTTATATATTGAGGGTATTTTAATGTCAACAAATTCAAATAAAACTTTAAAGAGGTTTTAGGCTGGGTGCGGTAGCGCATGCCTGTAATCCCAGCACTTTGGGAGGCCAAGGCGGGCAGATCACAAGGTCAAGAATCAAGACCATCCTGGCCAACATGGTGAAACCCCGTCTTTACTAAAATTACAAAAATTAGCTGGGCATGGTGGCACATGCCTGTAGTCCCAGCTACTCAGGAGGCTGAGGCAAGAGGATTGCTTGAACCCAGGAGGTGGAGGTTGCAGTGAACCGAGATTGTGCCATTGCACTGCAGCGTGGTGACAAAGCGAGACGCCATCTCAAAAAAAAAAAAGTTTTAATCATACAAATAGAATGGAGGAAAAAAATTAAAGGAAGTAATTATAATATATTAAAATTAATAGACTGTAAATTCACAAGCCTTTCTCTAAGGTTTTAGTGATTGCCAAGAATGCTGTCAAAATAAAGATACTAAGAATTTTTATATTATGCTTTATTATTACTTTATTATTATTTGTTTTCATTTGTCATTTATTGTCAAGATTATGATATAAAGAAATAAAGATTTTGCATGCTGTGTTTTTAAGGTGGCTTTATTTTTGCAACATGAGTTGGACATAGATACTCTGAACTCTCCATTCTGTCTGTTCTTCAATTTGTATAAAACATTGATAAAATCTACATTTTTATTTGATAAAAGCATTACATTGTTTCAAAAAACCGCTGGTATAAATGTTCTTACAGAGAGGGCAGTGAGTATGGCCATTAAAGATGGCATGAAAACATATATGAGGGGCGGATTTAAAAGAGAAAAGTTAAAGAGGAGGAAAAACAGATGAATAGGAGGACGCGGGAGAGTTTGTCAAAATAAATATGGTTGGGAATCTGAAAGAGATTGGTAACAGAAGAGGATTGTTGGGTTTTTAATTTTTTATTTTTTTATTTTTTATTTATTTTTTATTTTTTTTTTTTTTATTTTTATTTTATTTATATATTTTTTGAGATCTGAGTCTTGCTCTGTCCCCTGGCTGGAGGTAGTGGCTGACCTCGCTCACTGCAAGCTCCCTCCGGTTCCTACCATTCTCCTGCCTCAGCCTCCCAAGTAGCTGGACTACAGGCACTCGCCACCGCTCGCTACCTTTTGTATTTTTAGTAGAGACGGGTTTCACCATGGTCTCGATCTCCTGGACTCCAGGATCTGCCCGCCTCGGCCTCCCAAAGTGCTGTGGGATTACAGGTATGGAGCCACTGCGTCTCGCCAACCAGAAGAGGATTGTTGATAATCAAAGAAAAAATTGAATTGGCCTGTGAACCACCGAAAAAATAGACATTATTCATGTTCTCTTTTGGTCCCCAGAAGAAGCTATTTTATGACCATTTTCTTCTAAGTGTCTGTCTACATAAGTCCTACTTTGGGTTTCAGGAATGCAGAAATGTGAGCAGCAGAGGTGATACACAAGCAAAATACAAATGGCTTGTCCTTTTCGTTCAGATGTATTTCGATACAGTTTTAAAATTTGGTGAAAGAACATTTGAAATAGCCAAATTCAAATTCCAGCTCTCTGATGAACCTGAGACCAGTAAATGTGTCTTCTTCTTTAAGTCATGGGATTGTTGTAGCATTAAATTGAGAGAACACTTGTACATTTTACTTTTCAAACTAGAAAGCTCATTGTACATTTGTACATTGTACAAAGCTCAGATGTTCATTGTACATTTCTTTCTTTATCTCCATTTCTTACCACATTATGGTACTTGTCATTTTATTAAAAAATTGCTAATTCACTTTATAACTAAGATTACAGGCACCTGCCACCATGCCTGGCTAATTTTTATATTTTTAGTAGAGATGGAGTTTCATCTGGCATGTTGGCCAGGCTAGTCTCGAACTCCTGAGCTCATGTGATCCGTCCACCTCGGCCTCCCAAAGTGCTGGGATTACAGGCGTGAGCCACGGTGCCCAGCTCTAATTCACTTTAGTTGCATTAGACAGAGCAAGCTAAATGCACTAATTAAATTGACATTTTAAATATATTTTGAATTAAAATTACACTGAATACCTCAATCTTATTCTAATAAATATTCTTGACGTCAGTGCCAGCATAAGAAGAAACTGGAAATCGTGAAGTATAGAATTAGTGGTCTTTTATTGGCACTGCTTTAAACTTTGAAAGGCTTTGCTAGATATGACCATTATTTTTCTTATATGTTGGCAGTTGTTTTCTTTAATTGTTTTTATAAAAGGGAGATAGAGGAAAAACTCCTTTAGGTTAGGAGTGTATGCTGATAAACAGGTCTCAACCAAGAGTGCATTGGCATATGCATTACTGTGAAAAATGGGTTGTCAGATAGGGAGACAAAATTTTCATAGCCTTTTTTTTTTTTTTTTTAGTTCTATCTCCTTTTAGTAATTGACTATATTGATCTTCTTTTGTAAGCACGGGGATATGGAAGGAATAAAAATATTAGGGACCAATATTATTGTGGCTACAGTTGTTACGAAGCCTAAATCAATCCTGACTCAAATTGAGCTCCTAATCATTTTACAGACAAGTGTGGACAGTATTCTCTTTTATGCACATGTCTTGGTAATCATTTTGCTCTCTTCTTTCTCCTGTCTCACTAACAAATGCTTGCATATACTCACAATGACTCCTTTACATAAAGCTGAAACCTTTTTTGCTTTAAATTGGACCAGAACTTAAATGCTCACATAACTTCCCCATATCTGTCTTATAGTTTAATTTCAAAAAACTATGAGGAAAGGTGAGACACTGTACTAATAAATATAGCATCATTTCCACAGAACCAAGTAAAATAAAGTGAATTATTGTCTCATAAGAAATGTGATTACTTAAACTGTCTTAATGCCGGAAATCTATATTGTATTATCATCCCATTAGCAGTCAGAATACGATACTACCTAGTGAGTATAAAAGTAATATTATGGTGAGGTTAATAATTATGATAGGGTGGGAATTTACAAAGGTTATAAAACCATTTGAAGTTTTACAAATGAATGTTCTGACAAGTTTTAATAAAAACTGAATTTTCTTTTGCTGAAAGTATTATTGATATAATTCAGAAATATAGCCTATTTAAAACAAAACTTGATTCCTTTGCCTATAATTATAAATTACATTATTTTTCTTCCTTGAGGTCCTACTAGTAGAGATAGAAGTTCTCCTCCCCCAGGATACATTCCAGATGAATTACACCAGGTTGCCCGAAATGGGTCATTCACTAGTATCAACAGTGAAGGAGAATTCATTCCAGAGAGCATGGACCAAGTAAGCAAAAGTTTGAGTTTTTAAATTTAATTTAAAGAGATGTTGTCAGGGTCAGTGTGATCTGGCAGGTAACTGGGTGTGTGTGTGTGTGTGTGTGTTATCTCGTCTCTAATTACCTATCTTCTTAACTGAACAAAATAGAAAAAATATAGGAAAATGCCCGTTAATGTACTTGTGCTTGTGTAAAGAAAGCTGGAATACAGCTGGTTTTTTATTGCTCAGTAAGTGAATGAATGAGAGTGAGTGAATGATAATGCATTTGCTTTGTAATCCTGGAATTAATAGCCAGATTGTTTTTTTTTTAAACATTTGAAAGATCGAATGAAACTACAAATATTTAACTTCATGAAACTGAGGTTTGTAAACTTTCGGAAACATTTAAAAAATACTTTAGTTTTATAGTATTAAAATGTTTTCATGGAGTTGCTATTATTCCCTTAACATTGCATTGCATTATATGTTCACACTATTATAGTAGTTCACATTTTCTAATAATGTAACAGTCATAGTGTCATTAGTCTCAGTTTGGGTGGGGCCATTGTTCAGTTTTCAGTAAGCAAAATAGTGTGAAATGTTGTAGCTTTTAATTATTTAGTCAATAGTCTATAGAGAAAGAATATTTTTCTCTTAGGAAATTTTGAAGTCGTGGCTTGCTTACAAGGGACATTTGAAAATGAGTAACTCTGGAGAGTGACCACTATTGAGTATGGAATTATTCTAAAATTGTGGTGAGTGAGGGTTGCACAGCTCTCAGTATTGTGAAAGCCTTGACTTGTATACTTTAAATGGGTGAATTTTATGTTACATGAAGTATGTCTCATTAAGGAAGGTTTTTTTTAATAAGCAACTTTTGGTTATATCTAATTGAATCATGGTGGAACTGCTTTTTTTTCCTAGATGCTGGATCCGTTATCTTTAAGCAGCCCTGAAAATTCTGGCTCAGGAAGTTGTCCATCACTTGATAGTCCTTTGGATGGGTAATATTTATCGTAGTTTTTGGATGGTTTGTTTATTTGAGACAGTTTTGCTGTCACCCAGGCTGGAGTGCAGTGGCTTGAATGCAGCTTACTGCAGCCTTGACCTCCTGGGCTCTATCAGTCCTCCCACCTCCGACCCCTGAGGAGCTAGGACCAAAGACATTTGCTATTAATACCACATCTGGCTAAGTTGTTTGTATTATTTGTAGAGATGGGGGTTTCACTTTGTTACCCAGGCTGATCTCGAACTCCTGGGCTCAAGCAAACCTCCTGCCTTGGCCTCCTAAAGCACTGGGATTACACACATGAACCACCATGCTCAGTTTATAGTAGTTTTTCTTTTTTAATAGATATGGGTAAATATTCATACAGATAGCATGTTGAATTATCAGTAACTTTTTTGTGCTACATTCAGAGGAATATAATTGGTACTTGTATATACTGATGGCAGATTAATTTTTGCACAGTGTGTATAAATCCCTTTACCTCATGGAATTCAGTATCTTTGTTATTAAAAATGATACCTGATTATAATAGAGTATTCCTGCATGTCAAAATTGTGTGTTTGAAGGCAAATCAAATTTAGAATTTATGTACATTTACTTTTAAAACTGTGTTTGTGAAAGTGCTGTCAACTTTTACATTAATATGTTTGTTTTTGGAGATTTCCTAAGTTATTTCACCTGTTCAGGATTATGTTCATTCTGGCACCAGATTAGAAATAATTTAAATTATTGGTAATTGTAGCCCACTGTGCCATGTTGGTACGTGTAGGCAAACATTTAAGTACTTTTGTGAAAAAGCTGTTCAGGAATATGAGCAGGATGAAGTTGCAAAATGTGAATTTTTTGTTACAAGTGCTCCCCCTTCTGCTCTCAGTAGGACAGTATTCTTGGTAATCCTCTCTGGAATTGCTTTATGAAAGCAAATTCTGAAAAAATAACTAATATTGTATGGGAATGCACATTTAAGTTTCTTTTGTCCATGTATATGAAATTTCTGTATGTGTCAATGTCTACCTCAAGGTAGACATTTAAGAAATTCACGGAAGTAGTAATGAGAAAGCTATATATTTGAGTACTCACCATTTGCAAAAAACTATCCTGGACACCTTACTTGTATACACTTGATTAGTTGGAAATTATCTTTTTTGTTGATGCAGAAGGGTGATTTGCCAAGGTTACATAGTTAAGTGGCAGAGCTTGGATTGAAACACAGTGCTTAGAAACACCTATGATTCCAAAATACATCATTCTTCCACTGTACTGTAAGGTTAATTTTTAAAGCCAGGCTCTTTGCCTACATGTACCAAGTTAGTGTAGTTTTTCTTTTTTAGTTACGCTAACCTTTCAAAGTGAGCTCCTTTACACACATCCATACAGAGAGGCACAGATATAGATATTGCTTAAAGATTTTTTTTAATGTCTTACGTACTTACTGTAAACTTAATGTGACATTTTTTTCTTTATAGAGAGAGCTATCCAAAATCACGAATGCCTAGGGCACAGAGCTACCCAGATAATCATCAGGAATTTTCAGGTTAGACTTTATAAATTCTAAATGTTTAAATGTTTATGTCATTGGATAATGTTTAGGCTGGGAAGGAGAGGGGAGATTTTTGAAAAGTCAAATAAAAATTTATAAATGTGCTTTTCATCATTAGAAATATTTAACTATTTTTTAAAATAAAAGATAACCATCTTATATGTCTTAACAGACTATGATAACCCTATCTTTGAGAAATTTGGAAAAGGAGGAACATATCCAAGAAGGTATCATGTTTCATATCATCATCAAGAGTATAATGATGGTAAGTTTCTGGCAATTAGACCACAAGAACAGTTAAAAATCTCAACAACGAAAATAAATTAAAAAAAATTCTTTTAAACCTCATATTTGTGTAATACCATTAGAAAAATATGAGGAAATTGTGTTATAACAAAAATATAATGGGCATTTTGGCTTTATGTCAACTTATAAGACTTGGCTGTACCTTAAAGAAAAGGAATACTTTTTTGTTTTAAGAGCCAAAGTTTTGCTGCCCAGGCAGGAGTGCTGCGGCATGATCTTAGCTCACTGTAACTTCAAATTCCTGGGCTCAAGTGGTCTTCCTGCCTTGGCTTCTTGAGTTCAGATGTGTGCCATTACAGGCATTTGCCATCACACCCAGCTAATTAAAAAATTTTTTTTGTGCAGAGAGTGTCCCACCATGTTGCCCAGGCTGGTCTTGAAGTCTTGGGCTCAAGCAGTCCTCCTGCCTCAGCCTCCCAAAGTGCTGGGATTACAGGTGTGAGCCACTGCACCTGGCCAAAATGGAGTAATTTTCTTTCTTTTTTTTTCCCCCCAGACAGAGTCTCACTCTGTCACCCAGGCTGGAGTGCAGTGGCATGATCTCTGCTCACTGCACCCTCCACCTCCTGGGTTCAAGCGATTCTCCTGCCTCAGCCTCCCAAGTAGCTGGGATTATAGGTGCATGCCACCATGCCTGGCTAATTTTTTTTTTTTTTTTTTTGAGACGGAGTCTTGCTCTTTCTCCCAGGCCAGAGTGCAGTGGCATGATCTCAGCTCACTGCAGCCTCTGCCTCCTGGGTTGAAGGGATTCTCCTGCCTCAGCCTCCCAAGTAGCTGGGATTACAGGTGCCCGCCACCACACCTGGCTAATTTTTGTATTTTTAGTCTAGACGGGGTTTTGCCATGTTGGCCAGGCTGGTCTCAAAACTCCTGATCTTCAGTGATTCACCCGCCTCGGCCTCCCAGAGTGCTAGGATTACAGGCGTGAGCCACTGTGCCCAGCCTAATTTTTATATTTTTAGTAGAGATGGGGTTTCGCCATGTTGCCCAGACTGGTCTCAAACTCCTGGGCTCAGGTGATCTGCCTGCCTTTGCCTCCCAAATTGCTGGAATTACAGGCATGAGCCACTGCACCCATCCAAAAGAAGTAATTTTTAAATGATACTAGAAAATAACTCCTTGATGATGAGATTGATACTTACCTCATCCCTTTAAGAAAAAAAATTACTTGCCAGGTGCGGTGGCTCATGCCTGTAATCCCAGCACCTTGGGAGGCCGAGGTGGGTGGATCACCTGAGGTCAGGAGTTCGAGACCAGCCTGGCCAACATGATGAAACCCCGTCTCTACTGAAAATATGAAAAATTAGCTGGGCATGGTGGTGGGCGCCTGTAATCCCAGCTACTTGGGAGGCTGAGACAGGAGAATCACTTGAACCTGGGAGGTGGAGGTTGCAGTGAGCCAAGATTGTACCACTGCACTCCAGCCTGGGCAACAAGAGTGAAACTCTGTCTCAAAAAGAAAAGAAAGAAATTAATACCTATGAACTTTTGAATCTTTGTTTTAGATTTTAAAATCATTATTGGAAATAAGAGTAAATTTTTTTTCTCCTTTTTCTCCAGAAGCGAGGAGGTTCCTTTTTATGATTTGTGTGTGTATGTGTGTGTGAGCACACTCATACATGTTTTATCATAAGAGATTATTTGAATTCATATTCAGGTTCTGTTTATTTTTTCTCACCCAATCATTGCTATTTCAGTTTCTTAGCCTAGTCACAGGACAAATTTCTATTCTCTACAGTACAAATTTTAAATACTTTAAAAGTACAACATATTAATAAAAGGTATAAGGTCATTCTCTTTTCATTTTGTAGGTCGTAAAACTTTTCCAAGAGCTAGAAGGACCCAGGGGACCAGCTTCCGGTCTCCTGTGAGTTTCAGTCCTACTGATCACTCCTTAAGCACCAGTAGTGGAAGCAGTATCTTTACCCCAGAGTATGACGATAGTCGAATAAGAAGAAGGGGAAGTGACATAGACAATCCTACTTTGACCGTAATGGACATCAGCCCACCCAGCCGTTGTAAGTAATAGAACTTGGCATAGTGAAATGTAGAGCAGAACCTTTGCAGAATTTTATAGTATTAAAAGGAATAAATCCTAAGTGAGTTTTTGGGGTCAGATGAACTACTCAAAAAAGGTAATAATGGTGTTTCTAAAGGTAGTTGGAATGTCAGGTATAAGCATGGTATCACTGTTAATTACCTTAGATAATTCTGTTCTTCACTTGTATTAGGAAAACTATTACCAACTAGTCATTTTTTATCCATTCATTTCACATATCCTTGTTGAATGCCTGCCACTGAGGTTGAATGCCTACCACTGAGATTTTAAACATAATCTCTTAAGACATAATCTAATGGGGTAGATGATATATGGAGAAATAATTGTATAGCATTTAAATGTGAGTAGAAATCACCAGCTGAGGAGATAATGTGCAAGAGGCCATAACATCATCTAAAAATGGTGAATAGTTCAATTTTTGGCTGATGTAGGGGTATCTTACTTGAAATAGTGGGAATAGGCCTACAGTGGTAACTCAGGCCGGATTGCAAAGCATTTAGACCTTATTATGTAATCAGTGCATACAAAGATTCATGCTCGAAGATGTTTGTTACAGCACTGTTTACATACTCTGAATTCCTTTTTTGTGCTAGTGTGTCATAGTTTACTTTTCTATCCATATTGACCCCATGCTATATTGCTGTTATTTTTGCTTTAGACAGCTATCTTTTGAAGTGATTAAAAATAAGAGAAAAATGTCTTTTATATATATTTTCAGTATATTCATTTTTATAGATCTTTGTATAGATCCAAAATCTATATAAACAAAGACAGATCCAAGATCTGTTGGGTATCAAATTCCTTCTGCCTGAAAAACTGCATTTTAACCTTTCTTGTAAAATAGACTTGCTGGTAGTAAGTTCATTCAGCTTTTGTTTGTTTGAAAAAAGTCTGTATTTCTTCTTCATTTTTGCGACAGGATCTCACTCTGTCACTCAGGCCGTGGTGCAATCTCAACTCATTGCAACCTCTGCCTCCTGGGCTCAAGCAATTCTCCCACCTCAGACTCTCAAGTATCTGGCACTACAGGCATGCACCACCATGCCCAGATAATTTTTGTATTTTTTGTGGAGACAGGGTTTTGCTGTGTTGCCCAGGCTGGTCTTGAACTCTTGGGCTTAAGCTGATCCACCTGCCACAACCTCCCAAAGTGCTGGAATTACAGTGTGAGCCACTGCACCTGGCCTTTCTAGCACTTTAAAGCTATTGTCCCATTGTCTTCTGGCGTATATACTTCCTGAAGAGAAATCTGCTATAATTCTTATCTTTGTTCCTCCATATGTAATACGCTTTCTTCCCCCGCAGCTGTCCCAGCTGCTTTCAAGATTTTGTCTTTGATTTTCTACAGTGTGAATAAGATGTGTCTAGGTATATTTGTGTAGGGTTCCCAGCTGGTGTTCTTTCAGTTTATTATATTTATAGTTTGTGAAAAGTTCTCAGTTGTTACCTCTCCAAGTATTTTTTCTGTCTCATTCTTCCTTTTTCTTTTGGGATTCCTATTACCTGTACACTAGACTATTTGATACTGTCTCATACCTCTGTTTTTTCTCCCTCTCCCACACACACACACACTCTCTCTCTCCCTCCCCGCCCCCTCTCTCTGGCCCCATTGATCTTTCAGGTTCACTGATTCTTTCCTCAGCCTTGTTGCATCTATTTATGATCCTGTTGAAGGAATTCTTAATTTCTGTCATTGTTCTTTATTTCATGCATTTTCATGTGACTCATTCCTGTAGTTTCCATTACTCTGTTCACCATCTGTTCATGCATGTTGTCTACCTTTTCCATTAGAACCTTTAACATGTTAGTCAAGTTATTTTAAATTTCCCGTCTGAACCTTCTGAGTCTGGTTGTATTAATTGCTTTCTCTCTTGATTTTCTTTGGAAGGGTTGCTTTTTTGTGCCATCATTTTACAGTGAATGCCAGATATCATGTATAGGATAAAGGAGGAGGTGAATAGAATGTATGCCTGGAAATAGGCACAGCTCTTCTTCTGCTAGGCCGTAACTATGAGAAGCTGAGTCAGTCTAGTCAGGAGTTGAGCTGGGTTTGGATTTTGTTGTTGCCGTGGTCCCTGTGCACCACTGACTTTAAATTCTTCGAATTACTTTGTACTGGTTTCCTAAAGGGATTTTCTCAGCCGTCCTGCTCCATCAGCGTTGTTTTTTTTTTTTTTTTTTTTTTTTTTTTGAGATGGAGTTGCCCAGGTTGGAGTGCAGGGGCGCGATACTGGCTCACTGCAACCTCCCCCTCCCGGGTTCAAGCGATTCTCCTGCATCAGCCTCCCAAGTAGCTGCAATTACAGGTGTCCGCCACCACACCTGGCTTTTTTTTTTTTTTTTTTTTTAGTAGAAATGGGGTTTTGCCACATTGGCCAGGCTGGTCTTGAACTCCTGACCTCAGGTAATCCGCCTGCCTTGGCCTCCCAAAGTGCTGGGATTACAGGTGTGGGTCACTGCACCCGGCCTTGACCTTCCTTTTGTGCCTACTTCTCAGAGAGGGAGGATCTCTCTATGGCCTTGTGCTCTCAGTAGTGGATTGCTGCTACTTGCAAGCCCAGGATGGGGAGGCAGAATAGAGGGTTCTGTGTTGTCCTATCCAGCTTCAGTCTTAGGCAGGCTTTATCTCCTCCGTTCTCAGAGATGGCCTTACCCATCTTCCAGGAGTAGGAGTGCTCTAATGGTCAGGGTCGCAGGAGGTTTCCAGCTTCTCTGTCAGGGGTAGAGTTTGTTTGTTTGTTTGTTTTTCTTTCTTTCTCATTCCCCTAGTCTCAGTAGGTCTTTACCTGTAATGCAGGGGTGACAGGGTTTTCTGCTTTCTCCAGCAGCTGAAGGCTCTTGTTTCTTAGGGGAGAGGGGTGTGGAAGGGCTTTCTGCATTTCCCACAACAGTGGGCCATTCCCCTTCTCCAGGCCTTGACTACCAAGGGAGGCTTTCCCTGGTGTCTCCTGCCCCTGTGAGTGCATGGTAGAGGTCCACAGAAAAGACTTTGAGCAGGTGTGAGCTCACCTGTGTCTGGATCTCCCAAGGGTTCAATACTCTCATGCCAGCCCACGTTTGTTTAAAATGGAGGTGAATTCTTCCCTGCTGGTGTGGGTCTTTCTCTGTGCTTTGCCATAAGTGAGTCAGTGCTTCTGTTCTGTCTCTCCTTAGAGATGCCACTTTTTCCTTCGATTTCAGGTTAGTTGGTTGCCCTGCAATCTTAGCTTTTTGATATGTGTTCAATAAAAGTTAAATTTTGTAGATTACCCAGATTTCTCTTGTTTGTATGGGATTGATACTTTTTCCAGCTTTCTACATTGTAGGTGGAGGCTGAAAAACTAAGTACAAATATTACTGCAGTGAAGATTAGAAATGGTGCATCTTACAGTCTTTGGCATCTTAGATTGAGTGAAAGAAAGATGCTGTCACGTGTAATTAGGAAAACAATTTCAGAAAAAAATGACTCTTGGGATATGAATCTTTTTTTGGTTTAGGATTTGTAGAAAACGGATGAAAGAGAAAATTTTGAAAGACGGTACCTATGTGAATTTGGATAATCATAATTTTCCCTTATATCCAAGCACATTCAATGGAGGATGTCACTAATGCAGTATGTTCATTTAGTTATTAACCATTTGTGTGCTGTTTGATATTTCACTTTAAGAAAGTGTTCATTTTCAGCACCTCGGGCTCCAACCAACTGGAGATTGGGCAAACTGCTTGGCCAAGGAGCCTTTGGAAGGGTCTACCTCTGTTATGATGTTGATACAGGAAGAGAATTGGCTGTTAAGCAAGTTCAGTTTGATCCTGATAGTCCTGAGACCAGCAAGGTAAAAATCACTGCACACATTTACTTTGTCACATTATAAGAAACTTTATTTATTATTATTCTTTTAACATTAAGCCCCTTCCATTCTAAATAAGAAGCATTTTTACTAAAAAGTACAGTTTTCTTTAGTATAAATTATTTGTAAAACAGATTAGATATATTTATCTACTTTTCAATATGTATTTTTCTTTTTTAGTACTTCAGTTATAATATTAATCTGATTCAGTGTTGCTTTAGCATATCATCAAGGACTGTTTAAAAAGTTATTGGTTACAGACTTTCAGATATTTGTTACTGGGAACTAAAATTTTCAGAATGAAATCACCTTGATGGTCCATGAAGTTAGAATTTTTTGCTTTTACTGACATGGTTGAAGACTTAACAATGAATTCTCTCTTTCAGGAAGTAAACGCACTTGAATGTGAAATTCAGTTGCTGAAAAACTTGCTGCATGAGCGAATTGTTCAGTATTATGGCTGTTTGAGGGATCCCCAGGAAAAAACACTTTCCATATTTATGGAATATATGCCAGGGGTAAGTTAGTACCTCTTTTTGAAAATGCACATTCCATTTAAAATTACAGTTAATAAAAGAAAGACCAAAAAAACGTAGATTATAAAATGTTAACCCTAGTTAAAGACATTTTGAAAGAGTTTTAAATTAGAGCTGGGTTATATTTTCTGTCCTCTTCATCTGTCTTTGTATTTTTTAACTCATTAATGCTAAAGTATTCTAAAGTAGGTTACAGACATCTTAGCAGTCTATCTTGAGATTTCCTTAAATGCCCTAAAATGCCCATTATAGCTGATATATTCACACCAAGTTCCAGTCTAGGATGATACATTACATTTAATTGTTATGCTCCTTAATTATCTCTTTTTAAACAATTTTTTATAATTCTTAGAAAGAGAGGCAAGGTCTCACTCTGCTACCTAGGCTGGTTTCAAACTCAGTGATTCTTCTGCCTTGGCCTCCCAAAGTGCTAGGATTACTATCTAGAGCAGTCAGTTTGTACATGATACAGATTTGACAAAGAGAGGAAGATAGCCTGTTAAGAGTCTTCACTCTCAGGATCTGGAAGAATTTGCAAAAAAAAAAAAACCAAAAAACTCTCATGGATTTCTCTAATTGCATTCTTGTGGATTTTGTTTTTTTGTTTTAAATTTTTTATATTTTTAGTTATATGGAATGCTTCACAAATTTCCATGTCATCCTTGGCGCAGGGGCTGTGCTAATCTTCTCTGTATCATTCTAATTTTAGTGTGTGTGCTGCCGAAATGAGCATGTGGATTTTAATTTGTTCTTTTATCCCTTTATTTATTATCAAGTTAGATCTAAGGTCTAAATTAGATTCACATTCAAATTTGATACATCATAGATGAAGCTATGCATCCTATCAGGAGCCAGTTTCTGGTTATTCTGGTTATTCCACTGTAGCAATGCAAAGACCAATCATTAGATGAGGGTGATTGACATATTGATTCCTGCACTGTAAAGTTTTGTTTTTTCCTGCAGACCAGAAAGTAATATGAGATATAGCAGTGGCACATATGAATAGCCCGTTCCTTTTCAACCATCCACCTAATGTTTTTAGCACTGATAGTCATCACTAGAGTCTATAATTTCATTAGGAGTTATAAAATGTGATTTGTGACATCTGTCATTATGTATATTTTATTTTTTAATAGAGTACATCTAGTATTAATGATTTTCAAGGTGGTGATTGATATGTTTACTCATTTAAAAATACATGTATTTCCATAATTTTTATTTTATTTATTTATTTTTGAGATGGAGTTTCGCTCTTGTTGCCCAGGCTGGGCAATGGCATGATCTCAGCTCACTGCAACCTCTGCCTCCCGGTTCAAGTAATTCTCCTGCCTCAGCCTCCCGTGTAGCTGGGATTACAGGTGCACACCAGCACACCCAGCTAATTTTTGTATTTTTAGTAGAGACGGGGTTTCACCGTGTTGGCCAGGCTGGTCTCAAACTGCTGACCTCAGGTGATGCACCCGCTTCAGCCTCCCAAAGTGCTGGGATTACAGGCATGAGCCACTGCTCCCGGCCATAATTTTTATTTTTTGAGATGGAGTCTCGCTTTGTTGCCTAGGCTGGAATGTAGTGGTGCGATCTCGGCTCACTTTAACCTCCGCCTCCCGAATTAAATCATTTCTCCTGCCTCAGCCTTCTGAGTAGCTGGGTTACAGGCATCCGCCACCACGCCCAGCTAATTTTTTGTATTTTTAGTAGAGACGGGGTTTCACCGTGTTGGCCAGGCTGGTCTTGAACTCCTGACCTCAGGTGATCCACCCGCCTCAGCCTCCCAAAGTGATGGGATTACAAGCATGAGTCACCATGCCCGGCCGATACCTGTGTAATTTTTGTATTTTTAATAGACATGGGGTTTCACCCTGTTGGCCAGGCTGGTCTTGAACTCCTGACCTCAGGTGATCTGCCTTCCTCAGCCTCCCAAAGTGCTGGGATTACAGGCATAAACTACTGTGCCTGGCCTCTTCTGTATAGGTAGAGACACAGTAGACTGAACAAACAAGCCATGCTGAACTGTAGGTGTCAGTAGTTGACTGGGCACCCTTGCTCCTTTCCATATGTGTGATTTACAAGTTTGGGTCCACAGAATTGCAAAATGCTCTCCCTCCAAGGATGGCTCATAAACAGTGGAAAGGACAAATGGTTAAATCTGTAAAATCCAAGGATTTACTTTTATATGACAGAGTACACCGTTTACCAAAATTCAAGGAAAGGCAGAAACATTCGGATGTATTTTCCTGTCAAAAAAGAGATTTGTCCCTCAGGAAGCATTTTATTTCTGTCTTTTAAAGGGATGATTAATCAAACTTGTACATTGGAATCACTAGGGAAGCTTTTTCAAAATTTAAATACCTATGCCTCACTTCAGACTGATTCAGCTTTCTCAGAGATGGCACCTTATCCTGCCCTAAAAAACACTTGAGAAAATCTGAAGTTCTCCTTTTGTGTATGTTCTCATGTTTCGAACTTGAGTGTTGAGTTTTTTCTTATATAAAGAAAAAACTTTAAAATGTCATATATGTTCTTTCTAGTTATACCCATTCCTTTTCCTGAGAAAATCAGCAGATGTCAATAAAATACTTTAAAAACAGAATAAGAACAAAATAAATAAAATTCAAGTAGGACATGCTTAGACAAGTGAGATGAGAATTCCTGGCCTCTTTACCAATAAAGATTTAATAGCAGTTTTCATTTCAAACCATATACAGTAGTTTTTGTTGTTGTTTTCTCCTAGGGTTCAATTAAGGACCAATTAAAAGCATATGGCGCTCTTACTGAGAATGTGACTAGGAAATACACCCGTCAGATTCTGGAGGGTGTCCATTATTTGCATAGTAATATGATTGTCCATAGAGATATCAAAGGTAAGTAATGAGGTATTTTCTATTTTAAATAGACAGTTCTTTGTGAATGTGAATGAAACAAGTGATGTGGATAAGACATTTAACATTAATTCATCTATCTCTGAAACAGGGAAACAGTTCTCTTGCTTTCTTGTGAACTGCATCAGTGTTTTATCACACCAGTCCTGTCTCCCCAAATGGGTAGCTCTACTGTGGGGGCTCACAGAATCAGTAAAGTTTAAGAGACCATACAAGTGAGATCATGTTTCATACATAGTACATGGGCATTAGTATAGGCTGGCCAAGAGTAGGAGCCCTGCTGCCAGGTGGCCTGATTCAGATTCGGGCTTTATCCACACTGTGTGACCTTGGACAAGTTACTCAGTCTCTCAGTTCCTCTTTCTTAAATGATGGAGATAACAGTATCCAGCTCATAGGATTCTCTAAAGGAGTAAATGAGTTAATGCATGCAATATGCTTAAAGTAGTGCCTGATACCTAAAAAGCTCTTAAAAGTTAGCTATGATGACATACTTTATCTTGAGATCAAATTTGAGCTAGGAGGAATGGATGTCACTAGCTAGGGAAAGAAGGAAGGGGGGGAGAAAAGAACCCCAAACTGAGCTCTGATGAACTCCAACTATGTCCAACTGACATTAAAACTCAAAAACTCAACCGTTTTCAGGGATAAAGGATGTAGGTAGATGCGTGAAGTCACACAAAAGCAAGTGGTGGGGATAAGTACAATTTAAGAATGCTTCAAAATCTATACTACAAAACATACCTGGAAGTTTGGTCCTGTAAAGGTAGGTGGTAGCCCCAAATTTAGACATCACTTTATAAATTGATCAATAAAAATAAAAATAATGAATAGCGGCATGATGGTGCATGACTGTAGTCCCAGCTACCTGGGAGGCTGAGGCAAGAGGATCGCTTGAACCCAGGAGTTCAAGTCCAGCCTAAGGTAGTGAGATCCCATTTGTTAATAAACAGTAATGTGCCACATAATGATGTTTCCACGTCATTATGGACCAGATATACAACAGTGGCTATACCATATAGACTAGGTGTGTAGTAGGCTATACCATTTAGGTTTGTGTAAAAACACTCTGTGATGTTTGCATAATGACAAAATTGCCTAACAATGCATTTTTCAGAATGCATCCCTATCATTAAGCAATGCATTACTGTAAATATGTATGTGTACACATTTGTATTTGCATGTATAAAGATATTATTCATTGATCTTGTTGGGGACTCTGATGAGCTCCCAGGCTTTCACTTCCCCTTTGAGGTGTGGCACATCCTAATTATGGCCATATTCAGACCAACGAGAACATTCCTAACCAGTTCTGGTGATGGAGTCGAATGCAGAATGCCTAAGCCAGATCACATATGCTAGAATGGGACTTAGAGTAAGTCTGAAAAGATGGGTACATTGCTCATGATCTACGCATCTTAGGCAAACCTCAGTCGTTAAGTATGAAACCTGATAGCTTAAAGAACCTCATAGAGAGGTTATTCAGTTATGAATAATGTCCATTCAAGCCAGCTTCTCGTTAGCCCTCACAATGAGGCAAGGCAAAGGAGCTGACGGAGCTACCCGCTGAGTGGATCTTCTTCAAACTTTGCCAGAAGTGAGGAGCCATCCTGGTCAAATGAGGAGGTTGGAAGTAAGCTGATTTTAAAGCACAGGGCAAATGTATTGATAAGAGAATAAATAAAATATAAAATTGGATGTGTGCAATATGATCTTAAGTTTGTAAAATTCAAGTATGACCTAGAAGGAAGATTTCCATATGATTGATGGTGGTTATCATCAAGTGGCAGGATGAGTGATGGTCTTTTTTTTTTTTTTTTATTAGATGGAGTTTCGCTCTTGTTGCCCAGGGCTGGAGTGCAGTGGTGCGATCTCGGCTCACTGCAACCTCTGCCCTCACCCCGGGTTCAAGTAATTCTCTTGCCTCAGCCTCGCTAGTAGCTGGGATTACTGGCATGTGCCATCACACCCGGCTCATTTTGTATTTTTAGTAGAGATGGGGTTTCTCCATGTTGGTCAGGCTGGTCTCAAACTCACGACCTCAGGTGATCCGCCCGCCTTGGCCTCCCAAAGTGCTGGGATTACAGGTGTGAGCCACTGCGCCCCGCCTTTGTTTGTTTGTTTTTTTTTGAGTCAGGGTCTCCCTCTGCCACCCAGGTTAGAGTGAAGTGGTGCTATCATGGCTCACTGAAGCTTCAGCCTGTTGAGTTCAAGCCAATCCTCTCACCTCAGCCTCCCGAGTAGCTGAGACTACAGGCACACACCACCATGCCCAGTTAATAAAAATTTTTTCTTTTTTTTTTTTTTTGTAGAGATAGGGTATTGCTATGTTGCCAGGCTCCTATATACTTTTTCTGTATTTCTCAAATTTCCATGAGCAACTTTTAAATCGTAACAGAAAAGGAAGATGATTGGTTTTCAGTTTAGACCCATGAAGTCATAATGAAACCTAGGATGAAAATGAATTGATTATGTTGCTAGGGAACCAACTCACTATTTCAAAACCTAGTTGCTCTCTTCTGCCTTTGTTTTTGTTGTATTTGTATTACGAACTAGACCACTGAAGACCAAATAATGGATGAAAGGAAACTTATCTTCATAGAAGTATTTTGGCTAAGAAGCGAAGAAAGAATAATGAACAGATATTGGCATTAAACATTAATGGCTGCTGATATCACTTAAATAGAGATTGTCTAGAATACAACATTATCTATCTAGTTTTGTTCCTCAGTTCCCCAGAAATTGAACCTGAATCTGATCAAGCCTCCAAATTCGGTTACGGAATTATGTAATATACATATAGGACAGATGAGCGTGTTAAAATGATTCTTTGGGATGCAGTCAGCAAAATCTAGACCATGAGAAAGCTATAGGCAGACAACTTAGTTTCTTCATAAGTTGCAAAGAAAAAAGAAAAGGAGATTGGAGGGAACTTTAGGAAAGACTTAGAAGATTTATCAGTGACTCCCAATATATGGACTTCATTTGGATTCTAGTTTTTTTAATGTAACAAATTGAATACCGACTATATATTTGATAATATTAAGAAGTTATTGTTCATCCTCTTGGGTGTGATAAGAGTCCTTATCTTTGAAAGATATGTACTGAACCATTTGTTTATCATGACATCTTGAATGTGCTTCAAATCCTAGAGAGGGGAGGAGGAGTGGTTGGCAGTATGGCTGGGGCAGGGTCGTCCAGATGGATGTTGAGGCTGGGTGGTGGCTGAGCATGCTGCTCTACCTTTGTGTATGTCTGAAAAGTCTCCTTAATAACTTACTTTTGACACATCCAAAATAAGTTTTTAGAAACTTATGCTGGAGCCTGGCTACCCATTTTCTCTTCAGCCCTTCTTCTGGGTAAGCATTGGTTCAACATTGGTGATTCCTCCCCAGAGACAGCTTCCCCTGTCTGTGACCTGCCTTGGACTGTTCCTTCCCCAATCAGAGCCCTGCTTGTAGCCAGTAAAAAATGGGCTTTGTTGTCCTTCCACTGGTTAAGTATTCTAGAGATGGTGGCTTTTTTGACAGTCTTTCTTAAAGTATTGGATGGTGGGAAATGTTAGACAGTGCTCTTTTAGAAGATCACTAATGTCATGGCATGTTTACACTTAAGGTGTGCAGAGAATGAACTCTGGACTGTCCTCTGGAGAGAGGCTTTAGGGAACCATCATTGACTAGACTGGGGAATTTGCTGGGAGAACAGAAAGACAGGTACAGAAGCCCCATGATAGGGGTGGGGTCTCTTTATCCTCTCCAGTCTGTAAAGTAGCTTTTCTCCACTATTCACTCTCCTCCTTAGAGATCATTTTTTCAGAAAAGGGTAAGAGAACCAAGAAAATGAATATCTTTGTAATATAAAATATGGTTAAGGTGATGGAAGACTTAAAAATAAGAAATGAAGTAAAATTTTAAAATTAAAATAATTAAAATTAGATAATAAAATAAATGGCTTATTTAAGAATAGGTAAAGAAAAAGTTAAAAATGAGAAGGTCCAAAGTAACGAAGGTTATGTGGAGAAAAATGAGAAGCGAAATGATTTATAAAAGACAGAAACTAGATTTATAATCCCAGAAAAAATAAAGAGTTTTTAAAATGATAAGAGTGAAAATAGAGAATAAAAAACAAATTAGCCTAGTGCCCATAGCTTGGTTTTTTGTTTTGTTTTGTTCTGGTTTTTTGTTTTTGTTTTTGTTTTTTTGAGACAGAGTCTCACTTTATCACCCAGGCGGGAGTGCAGTGGCATGAACTCAGTTCACTGCAGCCTCAGCTCTCTGGGCTCAAGTGATCCTTCAGCCTCAGCCCCCAAGTAGCTGGGACTAGAGGCTCACACTACCATGCCCAGCTAATTTTTTTGTATTTTTTGTAGAGATGGGGTTTCACCACGTTGCTTAGGCTGACCTCGAATTCCTGAGCTCATGTGATCCACCCGCCTTTGCCTCCCAAAGTGCTAGGATTACATGTGTGTGCCACTGCACCTGGCCGATGATCTTGTTTTTTAATACTATTCTCCACTGAAAGGAACTAGGCCTCCTTGAGAAATGGCTGATTTTAGGACTGGTGCAGGAAATATACAAGATGAGCCTGGAGCATCTTCCAGTGCCAGAAAGCAAGAAAGTGCTCAAAAACAAAAGCAAGAATACAATGATGGGGGTATGGCAAAGGGACACAGAGCCAGTGGAAAGAAGCTCCAGTGGCTGAAACTGATAAATAGTAGGAGAATAAAGCAGTACTGGATTATAACCCAGTGTATAAAACAAATATCCATGTTCATAGTGATGTAAATGAATGATTTAATAAATATGTGGGAGAGGGGAGACAAATCTCTTCTGCAGCATAACTCCAAATTTATGTAGCTACTCAGCCTGGAGCATAACTCTTTACTCCTTAATTGTGGGCTGTGTGTGGCAAATTTCTTCCAAAGTATGGAAAGGGTGGGGGACAATGACTTCACAGTGGAGAACCTGACAAACACTATCTCAAGCCAAGTGATCAAGGTCAGCATCAACAATGGTGTTGACAGTATGTACCTTTAATATCATCTGATGAGAATGGCAGTTTACCTGTGGTCTTCCCCCAAAAAACTTACAGCCCCCATTATGAGAACATGGGACAAATCCTAATTGAGGGACATTCTACTGGTCCCTCAATTAGGGAAAACCTGACCCCAGTACACCTCAGAAAAACACATGTCATCAAAAACAAGGAAAATTTGAGAAAGTATCCCCCCTAAGAGGAGCCTGAGGGGACATGATGACTAAGTATGGTGTGGGATCCTGGTTAGGATCCTGGATCCAGAAAAAGGGTATTAGGGAAAAACTGAGGAAATCTAAGCAAAGTATGAACTTGGTTAATAATATTTCAGTATTGGTTTATTAATTGTGGCAAATGTACCATACTATTAGTAATAGAGAAACTGGGTGTGGGGTTATATGGGAACTCTCTATACTATCTTTGCAATAATTCTGTAAATCTGAAGCTATCTAAAAAGTTTATTATAAAAGCTAATGAAATTTTAAATGAAAAGCTCAAAGCTTGCCTATCAGACATTTAAAATATTAAAAATTGAGATGTAAAATTAATATAAAGCAAGATTCAATATTAAGAAAACTCTAAAATACAAGGTAACTAAATTTAAGTAATAGAGGGGAAAATGCTTTTGATTATGAAGCACCCTAAGGAAGTTTCTGAGAACAGGCTGGCTTCTCAGGGAAATAAGTTTCAGCCATGGGCTTCCTGCTTTATGACAGAGAAACTGGGGGCGTTCTTGGTCCTTCACTGAGCTTCATTCTTAGCCCTTTTCGCCTTTCTCCTCCTCATCACCCTCACCTCCAACCTGCACCAGTCCTTTTCAGTAGAAATGTCCTAGGTCCTAAACACACAGCTGACCTAAAAATGTAGCGTTCTTGCAGCACATCCTTAATGAGCACCACCTGTGTGACTAGCATTATGCCAGCTACTGCCAGAAGATGAAAAGCAGCCTAACTTTGGGGACAAAGAGAAGAGTCTATGAAGTAATTCTGTGCCATTGTTCTTTTATACTGTATTCCAGACGGCCAATAAAATTAATGAAATGAGGCAATTTCTTGTTTTTAGGGGCAAATATCCTGAGAGATTCAACAGGCAATGTCAAACTAGGAGATTTTGGGGCCAGCAAACGGCTTCAGACCATCTGTCTCTCAGGGACAGGAATGAAGTCTGTCACGGGCACACCATACTGGATGAGCCCTGAAGTCATCAGTGGAGAAGGCTATGGAAGAAAAGCGGACATCTGGTAGGTTTTGATGTGAAGTTTGCTTGAAAACCATCTGCCGCCTTATGTATTTCCACCTGGGATTGAATTACTGAGGCAGATGTAAATTATCTTTTGTACTTCCAAAATAGGATGTAAGAATTGCAAAGATTAACACTGTATTAATTATGCCTTAGTGAGGCTTATAATTGATTAAATATTTAGAATCCTTGAACCTGTCCTCCATTCTTTAGGAAGGATTTTGTCGTGAGCAAACCTCAGCATTAAAAAGCTTTTTGCTATTACAGAAGTAAATAGTTACTTTGTTTGTCTAAAGACCTTTAAAAGTACTTCATCTTTGTTGTCAGTGTCTTATAATTCATTTAATCTTTAATTCTTTTATAATTTTAAGTTAGACCATGAAATGACCATTTTCTGCTTCCCACCCAGAAAAGACTTTAACAGATGTTCATTTTAGGCACCGGAAGGCAATTGATTTCTAATGTTTATATTCTTTGTAAGATAAAGACAAAAATTATTTTTAATGTCAGGTTAGAAATTATGTAAAACAAAAATAATAAGATGAATAATGTTCTTTGCCCAACCGTTTGAATTAAGTGATAGTCATTAAATTGTTGTTTTAAATTGATTTTTATGTTTAAATTACAGTTTTACAAAATTAGAACTTTTTAATGAAGCTTTGAATTTGAAGTTAAGTCATATTTAAATATACATGGACTTAATGCCTGTTTCTCATTTTCTAGCTAACTGGCTTTCTTTCATGTTATTGTTTGTGTAATGTATTTCTTTTTGTTTCTTTTCAGGAGTGTTGCATGTACTGTGGTAGAAATGCTAACTGAAAAGCCGCCTTGGGCTGAATTTGAAGCAATGGCTGCCATCTTTAAAATTGCCACTCAGCCAACAAACCCAAAGCTGCCACCTCATGTCTCAGACTATACTCGAGATTTCCTCAAACGGATTTTTGTAGAGGCCAAACTGAGACCTTCAGCTGATGAACTCTTAAGGCACATGTTTGTGCATTATCACTAGCAGCCAGTAACCTCTCCTGTGCCTCTAGCTCCCATCTATTCATTCACCTTCTCTCTGACTGCACTTTTCTTTTTTATAAAAAAAGAGAGATGGGGGAGAAAAAAAGACAAGAGGGAAAGTATTTCTCTTGATTCTTGGTTAAATTTGTTTAATAATAATAATAACCTAAATTTTTTATATTTAATCTTTTTTTCCCTTACAAGAACTTGAAACTTTTTTTTTTTAATTTTTATAATGTACTGATGTGGTTCAGAGAGATAAAGCACTTTAGTACATAGTCACTCTTTTTAGTACAAACAAATCATTTGGAATACCTAAAGATTGTAGAGTCATTCCCTCTATCACTGACATATCAGTGGCGATGGGAAGACATGGAAAACAAGGAGAAGAAAATGATGTATAATTTGTAGTTTTTAGTGATAGTATTTAAAATATATCCTCATTTGTGGGGTTGAGCCCTAAACTTTAGGGTAGGTACTCAACTTAAAGAATATAGGTTTCTTCTTATATCTGTATTCTTTAGATCCTAACCTCTGTCTACCAACCTTTTTGCTCAGTAGGAGTCTTGATAGAAGATACGCATCTCTGAGAGGTATGTTTATTTGTTAATCCTAACCAGTATAATAAGCAAATACACTATAATAGATCCATGTTACTGGAATCTGTAAACTTGAGGGATAGCTTTCTGCTTAAACACACAGACACACACACACACACGGAAAACCTTTTATTTTAAAGTCAAGTCGTGAGCAAATCGAAATAAAAGACAAAAGGAGATCGCTCTTATCAAATGTGTGAGCAGTAGAAGAGACCACATTTGCCAGTCAGTAGAAATAATGAAAAACATTCGGTGTTTAGTGTATTTTAAACTTGTTTTACTTGAGGGGGACGACCCAAAATTAAAGGAATGGAGAAATAATCAAAATCATGTATACCATCTTCTATTTCTAGCTCCTGATTCCCCATAGATAACATTCCTTAGGAACGAAGAGTTCAATTAGTAATATTTATGTGTTATGTCGGGAGATGAAACCTTTGTTCTTAGGATCACAGAATACTAAAGCACCTCCAAAAAAACAGGTATCATGTGAAACAGTGGTTGCCAAAAGTGGAGCGAGGATAATTTCACTAGGCATTTGGCAATTCTTAGAGACATTTTTGGTTGTCACAACTGGAAGGATACTAGTGGCATGAATTGGGAGAGGCCAGGGATGCTGCTAAATAGACTGTAATACACAAGGAAAGCAACCTCACCCCTCAAAGAATTACCCTGCCCAAAATGTCAGAAGTGCTGAGGTTGAGAAACCCTGATGTAAAGATCAGTCCCAGTTACAAACTGAAAACAGCTATTTACAAAGCAGTAAATGCAAGAAAGGAAAGGAAATTTCAAAGAGAAAGTGATGTAATGCAAATTGAGGATTTTACAAGATCAGCTACTGCTGCTTAAGTCAAGGGCGAATGATCTCAACAAGCAGCAAATAGCAATCACTTTACCAGCTGCATATTGCACCCACCTAGGTAACTCTTCCTTTTAGGAACAAACTGAATTGGAACACCGAGCCTTTTGAACTTAGCCATCTCTATATATTCTTTCCTTAAAATTCATAATTTTGGGCAAAAAAAAAAAAAAAAAAAACTTACCAAAACAAAGTTTTAACTACTAATGGGAAGGTTAAAAAGCTGCCAGGTATTTCTAGTACAATGTATCTACTAAGAGCAAGGACATTATTAAATGGAACAAGACAGCTGGGAAAGGCCCCACTATCTCTTAATAGAATTGTGCTATAAAACATGAAGATATCAGTAATTTGGCCACTTGCCGTTTTTTTCAGCATGTTAAAGCAAGTGCTAAGTACTTTATTTTTAAAGGTCTAGAAAACAATAGTCTTCCTGGAGGCCCCAAAATCCCTTTCATGGGATTCATAAGGGACTCAGGTATTCTTATTTTCTGCCAAAAGGTGTGCTTATTTAGGGACTCTTTTAAGACACTTTGTTTCTGAAGTTAGGTAGGTCTTGGTTTACTGTGCCAAGGTCCTACCTAGCATTCCCTGTAGGAATATTTGAAATTCCACTAGCTAGTCTAAGAAGTCAAAGCACAAAATTAGTTGTCAATGCTTCTCTCATACTCTTATAATTGAAGCAGTTTGCAGGGAAGAACAAGAATGAGGTGCCCCTGCCTTGGTAAAGCAACTGCCAAATCTTGTTCTAGAAACAATCCCCAAGTGTGTGGATCTATTATAATTTCTTTATCTTTTATGAATGAGGGCATCTTTTCTACTTGAGCAAGATCATGGTCTCTGGACCAGTGGGCTTTTCCTTCATATCTGTCTTGTGTAGTTGTGCTTTTCCTTTGGCTCATTTTTGGTCTGTCAGGGTAACCAGCAGTGCAGAATATAAGACACGCTCTTTAGCGAGAAATCCGGTGAGACTGTAGAACCCAGAGCAAAACTGTTTTTTTTCAGTCTCTGTTTTCTTTTCTAAATGCTATAGAAAATAAAGGCACCTGAAAAGAAACTACTACTTTAACACTGCTGCGGAAGGCCTTTGCTGTATAAGACAAATATTATTAGCTATGGGAAAGTAATGTTCTTTATGTAAAGACTTAAAAATAGACAAGTAGTTTACAGAGCTATTATATAAAATATGATGTGAATTTATTTCAAACAAGTTGTGAAGGTACCAAAAACCACAATAAAAGTTAATATATATAAAAACTACTAGAACAAAAAAGCTTGACGGTGTGGGGGCGGAGGGTATGGAAGACCAAAAGTAAATTTAAGAAAGAAAGTTTTGAAAGAAAACAGCTTCATTGGGGAAGTTAAATGTAACACTCCGTTTTTTTTTCCTTCTTTCTAATAATGGTATGGATCAACAAATGCAATTTGAACTTTTTAAGATAACTCTCCATGTGTTTTGTTTCTTAAATGCACAATTGATTCTTCTATACTGTAATGCTTCTTTGCTGACGCTGGAAAATGGTCAGACTGCTGACTTTGTGCCTTTAAAATGCATTCTGCTTTGACAGTGGCAGACTTTTTGGTGCTGGAGAAGATTCACTAGCAGTCTTATATGTGCTTTTCAGGAAATATCTTTCTACTTAAGGCCTTGAGAGATTCAAAGTGGCATAACTTAGGCTTGGACCAAATATAAGATCTTTTACATTGCAAACAAAGTGTTGTATTGAATAAAAGGGTTAAAAAATATTATAATGACTAATGGAAATTTTGATGGGTTGGTAATTATTTAAAATGTATTTAAAATTATACAGACTGAAAATTTCAGTATGAATATCTTGAAAATTCTCAGCACTTTTCCTTGTTTACAAAACATCTTTCTAACTTAAAAAAATGACTATTGCCTTAGAAAGTTTTAAAAGGCACAGTTACCCTTACATAATATATATAAGGAATTAAAATATTAATGCATTTGCTGAACTATAAAAGAAAATTTTAAACCTTAATTTCAGAGTAAATTGAATTGGCTTTCACTTGAGAGTCTTTACCTTATTCCCAATAGAAACTGCATTAAAAAGATGAAACTATTTCTTTCGATTAAGTTTCTGCTACTCCAGTTCTTATATATGTCAGATCTGCTCTGTAGTATTTCTGATGGAGCTGTTACAAGATATGTGAAATCACTTAGAAAATAAAATCAGATGTGAATAGTTTAGCAGGATGACCAAGCTAGATGTAGACTCCTTGGTCTATGGCAAGGTTCTGTGCCAGTGATTTTATCTGGAGTCTGGGAACTGATAGCTTGATATAAAATCACCTGGTGTCAATTAAATATACAAATCTGTCTTTTTTAATAGAACGAATCTTCTTCATTTGTTTATTCAATAATTGTAACTTACTATGTCAGGTACTAAATTAACATCCTTATTAAGGAGGTCACAATCTAGGAGGAACATGGGCAAGCAGTTACTTACTTTATGGCATACGCTAACTCTGAAAGTTCAGCAGTGATGTTTTAAAATGTTATTTTTTATTAAGTAAGGGAAAAACAATTTTAGGTAATCATTGGCTGTTATAAACTGAAATGTCATTGACAACAGGGATTAGAGTAAAAGTGTCCCCAAACTGGAGGGATCACCTCCCCAACCAGGTCACACAGCATCTCTCTCAGGACCCCCTCTTACTGCAAAACCCAGCCTCTACTCAACAGTTCCGGTGATGGGGAGCATTTATTCCGTAATAGTGGTTTTTTGTTCGTTTTTTTCTCCCAGTGTCTCTTTTAAAGAAAACATACTTTTATTTTGGTCTAAATTGTGAAAATACCCAAAACATTTGATAGAAATCGAACTCTGTCAACAGTGTTATTTATACTAAGATCAGGACAGTTTCTTGAGATCATATTGTTTTATTACTAAGTTTGGCCTTTGTTTTACAAATGTAATGTTCATATTTATTTGAATTTTAAGATTGGTTAAATGTTAATGAAAAGCAATCCAATTGTTAATTTTTAGTAGTGCCTTTTCTCTGTATGCCTTAATTTTATTTTATATTAATAATTCAAGTTACCCACCAAAATGAAGATTTTTTCCAAAATCAGTAGGCTTCACAAGTTCATTTGGCCTTAGACTGTGTATTGGTCCTTAAATGTTTCTTAATGCCTGCCTCCTCCTACCCTTTTCTACCTCCTTTTTTTTTAAATAAATAATAAATGTTAGGAGAGAAACATTAGGATTTGTCTGTGATAGACACGGTGCAGCTTCCACTAGACATGAATTCCCAATAAGCGTAGAAAGAGGTATTCTCGTTCTAAAGAGACATGTAAATGTTTTCTGGGTTGAATACTTGATTTTCAGTCACATTGGCACTGTCCAAGTTCTTGGTATATTATTATTGTTCAGTTATGATTTTCATGGTAGAGTTACAGTACTTGTTTTTGCCCTAAGGAAGTCATTCACATGGTTTACAAATGTTAAGGCAATGAGACAGGACAGTGAGTAGGAAATCCAGGGATAGCAGATTCTAGTCCTTAATGCTCAGCTAACATTTTCGCTAATAGTCTAAGTTACTTTTCTGTGAAGTGTGTGCATGTGCGCCTCTGTGTGTGTGTGTGTGTGTGTGTGTGTATGGTGGTGAGTTGGAGGCAGGGGTAGGAAGGAAGAAGGGGAAAGGTATGAGTGTTTGATTTAGCTCAGTTTCTGGTTTTGGAAGAACAACTCAAATGTATGACCTACTGATGACATACAGTGAGTGTAGTCATCCTTGGGTAGGAACACCAGTACATTTTCCACAAGTAGCTAGTATAAATGATTGTATAATAATGATATTGATTATAAATTGCCATACTCTTGGTTGCTAAAAGTAGATTAAAACTCAATTTGTGTATATGTATAATAATCTTATATATAATTCTTAAATAGAAGGTAATTGATTTTACATAGTTCTTCCTGAACTTTTTGGAGCTGAAATTCTGCCAAATATTATCAAAATAAGCTTCCTTAGCTTACCAAGTATTCACAAGGAAATTCTCTTATACCTCTTTTTGGTTGGCTAGGGGAAGCATGCTATGAAGCAGTTGTTCCTGCTTCATAGTTGTCTTTGGCTTGGCTTTGACTTCTGCCATGGTTTGGACGGGATCCCATGGTAGGTGTGGGAAGTACTGGCCTCCCATCTCCCCATACTCACCTTCCAGAGCTGTTGATGGACATGAGCTCTTGGGGGAGCCTAGAGATTCTTTTTTCAATGGTCATGTAAGCATTCAAGGTTGAGCTTCAGAAAGATGAGGGAGGAGTCATAGCTACAGTAAAGAAAAGAATACATTTTATCTGTTGCCTGTATACAGTCTCATAGAATTCTTCATATTTTTTATAATTGTGCATTTTAATTGACAGTCATACGGTATTTTTGTTAATAACAGCAAAGGCATTAAATCGGTACCATTGTTCCTTCTGCCTGATGACTTCTTGTTTGTAACACAATCTGTATTATCAGAATCACTTTAAACCAAAGCTTTTATATTCCCTGTACACATAGCCAAAATAATTAGCACTGTTACTTCTGTCCACTTGTAAGCTAATAGTGTAAAAATTATAAAGCAGATACTAGTAGAATTTGTATTCTGGTATATCCTTCAAGGAAAAGGACAGGTGATCAGTGTTTGCATTTAGACATGCAGAAGTTACTTCCACTTTTGAGGAACTATGTAGACATGAATTTAAGCTTGTACATGTGCCAGTCTTGTTAATGTCACTTGACCACCAGTGCACATAGACAGACATTAACGTCTGATGCCTCAGGTTGATGGCGGACTTTCTTCCTAGCGTCTTAACATTTATGAACTTGGGTTTGACTTGAGGGGCATTTCAGCAAAGCTGTGAGGAAAAGTAAGTTCCGGACTGATGTCTGCTTTGTGCCATAGACATTTTGGAACAGAAGGAAGTGTCTGCTTCTACTATATGTGCAGGACTTGTCCCCAAATAATTTCTGAATCCCTTAATGCAGTTGAGAACAGTAAAATTCATGACCATACCAAAAAGCACTTTTAAGTTCACTTATTTTTAAATATTCTTTTAGAATTTATTTTTTAAAAGCATATGTAACTAGTGATGATTTTAGCATTAGCTTTACTTGGAGGAGAGAAGTAACAAAATTACATCTTAAACTCTATTAGATAGATACAAAATGGATTTGATGTATTCTTACTTTTCCAAAGAATTTTTTCCATCTGGAATAAGAAGAGAGGATTAGTTGAAACATCTGAGCTGGAGAGGCTTATGGGCAAAAGGAAGTGTGCCAAACTCTTGCAATACATGCTATTCAATTGAAAGTACAGTGTCTAAGGATAAAAATACTTCTTTAAAAACCAACAGTTGTTTTAATGCAATCTTAATTAGTAAATGGTTTACATTTTTTCTATTGTTATTGGTTTTAAAATTTTGCTACCCTGAATTCTGAAATATTATAAGAGTTAATACCAAAAATACTTTTAATGTCTGACATCTCTTACATTTCACATGGTTCTTTTTATTCATTGTAAATAAAAGTAAACTTGGATAAATTTGAGAATAAACTTTGAGTTGTTGCAAACTATGATTATCAATTTGTAAATTTACCCTTTGACATAATAATGTACATTTTTAAATGTAGCCATTAAAATCTCTATATTTAACCTATTGGTTTCTCTCTGTAAATGTTTCTAATCTCAGTTGAATGCTGGGCAGTTTATAATTATGTACAAAGGGTTTTTTTCCTATTAAGATTGACATTTTTGCACATTTTTGGAAATGTTTAATTTGTACACTGATTTACTACTCTGACCAATAATTGTTGATGAGTGTATGAGCATCATGAATGCGTGCATTGAACTACTGTCTGTGTCTTTATGTTTTAACTTCTTTCAAGATGTAGCCATCAGTTACTGCACTGCTATTACTGACTTAAATGGACCTTTTTGCTTTTACAGACTATACTTATCTATGGTTCTTTGTTGAAGAACTCAGGAGTTCAACATTAATAGAAATTAGAAAATTTTATAATGTATTATCCATTACTAAGTTGAAAGTATGCTCTGTGTATCAGGGGATGTATGTTTGTGTGGAGATTTTTTTTCTGTCTGTAGGCACATGTATATATCCCAGTAAGTTCTTTCTTTCATTTCATTTCTACATTTTTATGAACTTGTTTTATAAGGGTACTATTTAGTTGTGATAATTAAATATATATAAAAGCTTTCTGAGAGATTATTTACTATATGAATATATTTTCAGCTGGCTGATCAAAAGTATTTTTAAAATTTTGTTTTTAACCATTCAAAATGTATTTGTATTTTCAGAATTGAATGCAAATCATACTTAGAGCCCAATTAAAATACTCTTGCAAGAAAAAGCATTAAATTCTCTTTAAGAGAATTCTGTGAAATGCAAATTAAGGGAAAAATAGGTTTTAAGCAGTAGCAAAAACACACCGCTAAAAATGGCCTTTGAATTCTCAGAGCTATGGAAAAATGTGAGAAACTAAATTGTCTCGAGATGTCAAGATTTTTCTATCTCCAGTTGCTGTTGGCTTGTCCTACTGTTGTCTTTGAATATTTCCTGTATTCTACCCCAAAATATTTCAACTTTTAGTTTTTCTATCACTGGGCAAGGTCAGACTGGGTTTATAAAACAGTATATTGGCATATTGTGATTCTTTGTAATTGACTATAAATTGGTTTTGAAATGTCCAAACATTCGTTGTGTCTTTATATTGTACTGTGTGTTTTAAGTAACCGGCAGAAAAAGAATTGGAAATGAAATTTCCAATCAGACAATGTTGTATTAAAGAAAACTTTGTTTTAAATATGCGGTACCATGTAAAATTACTCATGTTAGGAATAAAGTCCACTGTTGAAGTCGAATGTCACTAAGTTTATGATGTTAAAAGGAACCGGTGTGATTAGGAAAACCTACCAGAAGCCAGATATAGTGTGGTACGTGCCACATTTCATGCACATTTTGATTTTGTGTTGTCATTCAAAATTGTGCTTGTAAAAATGTATACTATTTCTGAGTTTTATAATTTCTAGGTACTTGTTTTTTCTTGCTGGTAAATAGCTTTTTTTAAAAATCTAATATAAAAGAAACCATGTTTATATTTTGTTAGTGATCAATGACTTTGTTTATATGGAAATTTGTATATCGTTGGCACACATTTTGTTTAGGTTTACATGCATGAAGGCCTGCAATAATTAGCACAATGAAAATTGCTTTTTCTTACATGTTCATTTTTTTGAAAGATTGTGGTGCAAAGGCTTACTCTAAGTAACCTTCTGGACTTATGGAATGAATATAAATGAATGGCACTTTGAGTGTTAATAAAGCTAATATTTATTTCCACTGTGATTGGTTTTTCCAGATCTATTCTTGGACACATTTTATTTACAGTTATTCCCTCCTTGCTTGAGTTGAGCACTCTCTAGGAGACCAAGCACAGACAAATCTAAAAACAATGAAACTAAACTAAATCTTTCCAGTATCTAAGTCTATAATGTTCCACCCAACTTGTAGTATATCTTTGGCTGGACATCTTGATTTCCTAAATCAGAACTAATGATGATTAAAAACAAACACAAACCCTACAATCAAACCTATTGAGTTTAAGGAACGGTCTCTCACATGGTGTTGGAGATTATTTATTTATTTATTTATTTGAGACAGAGTCTGGCTCTGTCGCCCAGGCTGGAGTGCAGTCGCGCCATCTCAGCTCACTGCAAGCTCTGCCTCCCAGGTTCCTGCCATTCTCCTGCCTCAGCCTCCCGAGTAGCCGGGACTACAGGCGCCCGCCACCTCGTCCAGCTGTTTTTGTATGTTTAGTAGGCACGGGGTTTCACCATATTAGCTAGGATGGTCTCCATCTCCTGACCTCGTGATCCGTCTGCCTGGGCCTCCCAAAGTGCTGGGATTACAGGCGTGAGCCACCGCGCCCGGTGGAGATAATTTAACACTTTGCTATAGAGGGCAACTTAACACAACCTCAGAATTGAAATCTCAAAATCAGAATCAGAAACCTCAGAATAGACCGGGTATGGTGATCGCAGCACTTTGGGAGGCCAAGGTAGGCGGACCGCTTGAGCTCAGGAATTTGAGACCAGCCCGGGCAACATGGTAAAACCCCGTTTCTACAAATACTACAGAGATCATCCAGGTGTGGTGGTGCATGCCTGTGGTCCCAGCTACCCAGGAGGCTGAGGTGGGCAGGTCGCTTCAGCCTGGGGGAGAGGTTGCAGTGAGCTGAGATCGCACCACTGTGCTGCAGTCTTCATGACAGAACCAGACCCCGTCTTAAACTTCAGAATCTTGTATATCCTCTGATCCAGCAATTTATATCTAGGAATTAACCTGTGGAAATAGACTGTGAAGGTTGTAAGTCGCATCTATAAATTCCAAACTTGAAACTCTAAATGCCCAACAATAGGGGCTATTGTAACAAAGTACCACAAATTGGGTGGCTTGTAATAAAACATTTATTGTCTCACAGTTATGGAGGCTAGAAGTCTGAAATCAAGGTGTGAGTAGGACCATGCTCCTGAAACCCATAAAGGAATCCTTCCTTGCCTCTTCCAACTTATTTTTTATAGTTTAGAAATTGGGTCTCACTATGTTGCCCAGGCTGGCTTCAAACTTCTGGGCTCCCACCTCAGCCTCCTGAGTAGCTGGGACTACATGTGCTCCACGGCGTTGTGTCCAGCTGCCTCTTCCGACTTCTGATAGCATCCCTTGGTCTGTGGCAGCATAACTCCAATCTCTGCTTCCATCAGCACGTGGTACTCTTTGTGTGTCTATCGACACAAATGTGTGTGCTCCCCTTTTTATAAGGGGACCAGTTACTGGATTAAGGCCCACCCTAATGACCTGATTTTAACTTGATTACCTCTATAAAGACCCTGTTTCCAAATAAGGCCATATTAAGAGGTAGTAGGGGTTAGGACTTCAAAATACCTTTTTGGGTCAGGTGCAGTGGCTCACGCCTCTAATATCAGCACTTGGGGGGCCAAGGCAATGGACAGCTTAAGTCCAGCAGTTCAAGACCAGCCTGGGCAACATGGCGAAACCCCATCTGTACAAAAAAAAAAAAATACAAAGAGCCAGGCATGGTGGCATGCCTGTAGTCCCAGCTACTTGGGAGGCTAGGAGGGAGGATCACTTAAGCCCAGGAGGTCGAGGCTGCAGTGAGCCCAGATTGCACCACTGCACTCCAGTCTGGGCAACAGCAAGACCTTGTCTCAAAAACAAAAAATAACTTTTTGAGGAATGGGGGACGCAATTCAACCCATAGTCTGTCCTCTGGCCCCTAAAACTTCATATCCTTCCCACATGCAAAGTATATTCACCCCATCTCGACGTCAACAAGAGTCAGCCATTCCAGCATCAACTCCAAGTCCAATATCATCTAAATACCAGTTCAAATCTTATCACTGAAATCATCCAAATCAATTGATGCTGGGTAAGGTTTCCTGGTGGGGCAAATTTCCTTTCTATCTATGAACCCATGACAGCAGTAAGTTATCTGCTTCCAAATTACAATGGGATAGGCAGAGGATACACACATTCCATTCCAAAAGGGAGAAATGGGAAGGAAAAAGACTTGCAGGCGCCAAGCAAGTCTGACACCTAACAGGGCCAATGAGATAGGATTTTAAGGCTTGAGAATAATCCTCAATGGCTTGATGCTCTGTTCCTCAGGACCCACTGGGGCTGCAGTCCTACACCCTCAGAACTGAGGAGGTGGTGGCAGTGGGTTCAAACCCAAGCCTGTCCCCTTCAGTTGCATGGTGGCGGAAGCAGGCTCACTGGCCTCTGAACTGCCCCTGCCAATCCTTTTCCTACCTGTGGAATCCTGGAAGTCCAACAGCCTTCCTTCATTTCATCCCATCTATGTACCCCAGTCAAAACTGTCCAGGTTTCTGTGGAGATGGGTCATTGGGTCTATAAGCCACGCACCTAATCTCTTGCAAATAAATGGTTGTCCACATCCTTAGTGTTTCTCCAGAGCATACTTTCTCTCTCTCTTTTTTTTAAACAATGTGAGTACGCTAAGAATGATCCAAATCTTCAAGTTCTGGTTCCTTTTGTTGAACAATTCCACCTTCAGTGTATCTCTTCTCACATTTCACTATAAGCAGTAAAGAGAAAGCAGGCCTTTTTTTTTTTTTTTTTTTTTTTGAGATGGAGTCTTACTCTGTCGCCCAGGCTGGAGTGCAGTGGCATGATCTCTGCTCAGTGCAACCTCTGCCTCCTGGGTTCAAGAGATTCTCCTGCCTTGGCCCCCTGAGCAGCTGAGACTACAGGTGCGCGCGACATCATGCCCAGCTAATTTTTGTATTTTTAGTAGAGACGGGGATTCATCATATTGGCCAGGCTGGTATTGAACTCCTGACCTCATGATCCTCCACCTCGGACTCCCAAAGTGCTGGGATTACAGGAATGAGCCACCGCGCCCGGCCCAGGCCTCACTTTTAACCATTACGTAGAAAATGGTTAAAATGTCCTAGCTTATCACTTACAAGTTCTACTTTCCACCCAACAGAATACAATTCAGGCAAGTTCTCTATCACTTGCTTCCAGTTTCAATAACGTATTTCTCCTTTCCATCGAGCCGTCACCAGAATCACCTTTAATGTCCATATTTCTACCAAGGCTCATCAAGACAGTAGAGGCTTTTCTATCATGCGCCTCAAAATTCTTTCAGCCTCTATCAATTACCCAATTCGAAAACCACTTTCCCATTGTTAGGTATTTGTTACAGCAGTACCCTATTTTCCATACCAAAAATCTGTGTTACGTTCTCCAGAGAAACAGAACCAGGAGGCCCACTGAGCAAGCGAGCGAGAGACATTTATTTTTAAAAAACTGGCTCACGCAATTGTGGGGGCTGGCAAGTTGGGAATTCAGGTAAGAGTTGATGTTGTAGTCTTGAGTCCAAAGGCTGGAAACTCAGAACTTTCTATGTTCCAGTCTGGAGGCAAAATTCCTTTTTCCTTGAGAAACCTGTCTTTGCTCTTAAGGCCTTCAACTGATTTGGAAGAGGCCAATCCACATTATTGAGGGTAACCTGCTCTATTTAGGCTGAGCCAGGAGAATGGCATGAACCCGGGAGGCAGAGCTAGCAGTGAGCCGAGATCGTGTCACTGCACTCCAGCCTGGGCAATAGAGCGAGACTCCGACTCAAAAAAAAAAAAAAAAAAAAAAAAATGTTGCCCAGGCTGGAGTGCAGTGGTGCAATCTCAGCTCAATGCAGCCTTTAATTCCTGGGTTCAAGTGATTCTCCCACCTCAGCCTCCCAAGTAGCTTAGACTACAGGCGTGTGCCACATGCCTGGCTACTTTTTTTTTTTTTTTCCGTAGAGATGGGGTTTCACCATGTTGGCCAGGCTGGCCTTGAACTCCTGATCTCAAGTGAGCCACCCACTTCAGCCTCCCAAAGTGCTGGAATTACAGGCATGAGCCACCGTGCTCAGCCAAATTTTTTTTTAATTAAAAAAAAAAAAATTCTTCCTTACCCATGGACTCAGGTCATATTCTCTCTGTCTTTATCAAATTTGTTTATTGCCCACATCGCTTCATTAAAATTTAAGTTCCGGGAGGATAAGGCCTTTCATTCGCGCACTACGCAGGTGCTCAACACACAGTATTTTCCTTCAGTTGTAAAGAAACGAACGACGCCTGCCGCCGCCAGCTCCCCGCTCTTCCAGCCCCCGCCATCACGGCGCCCAGAGGCGGGACGTCCTGTGTGGACAACAAGGAGCTTCCGGATTGAGCCGGAAGTCCCCGACAGTGGATGCCGCGGCGTTGCTGTGGGAGCCTGGGCCTTCTCTGCTGCTGTAGCTGCCATGGGCAAAAGAGACCGGGCGGACCGCGGTGAGACGTGGCGCGGGCACGCTCAGCCACGACTGCGCTCGCCGGCCCTGCCCCGCGCTCTGCCTCGGAGCTGCTCCCGGCTTCTCCGCGCCGGCCGACCCTGCCGGTCCTCCCGCGCGCACCCCCTCGGGACAGGCCTTTGGGCGGGAGAGATGCTGGACCTGGGCGCAGCCCGGCGAACTCGGCCTGGGGGAGGCGGGTGAGGGGCGCAACGCCCGTGGGATGCTGGTGGCTCTTAGCTAGGAGTTTGCGGCGGCGGCGGCACAGGTGAAATGCTGCCCAGCGGTGCGGAGGGAATCCGAGACTCCTGCTGGGCTTATTTGTGTGTCGGTATCTTGCAGACAAGAAGAAATCCAGGAAGCGGCACTATGAGGATGAAGAGGATGATGAAGAGGACGCCCCTGGGAACGACCCTCAGGAAGCGGTTCCCTCGGCGGCGGGGAAGCAGGTGGATGAGTCCGGCACCAAGGTGGATGAATATGGAGCCAAGGACTACAGGCTGCAGATGCCGTTGAAGGACGACCACACCTCCAGGCCCCTCTGGGTGGTAAGCATGCCCTTAGCTTGGGCAGGGCCCGGGAGTGTGCGGAGCGGCGGCTAAATCTTGGGCATTCTCAGAGTCAAAACTGACATTCAGGCTACTGCCCTAGAATCGGCCGGGAGAGAGCTTTCATCCACTCGGTGGAACGGCCCAGCAGTTGCGCACACGTGTGCCGGCCGGGCCTGGGCTTCCTCCGGCTCTAACCCCTCGGTTTACTCTCACTGCTTCCCCAGCCCTACCCCATGTAGTAAATCCTTTCATCTGCCGAATCAATAGCATGTATCATGTAACAATTTGTTTCCTCAAATAATGGAAGACACGTTCAGTAGCAAGCTTTTGCTCTACTTAAAATAATTAATGTTCTACATTTAGTTGAAATTTAGCCGAAAGGTAACTTGAGGATAGCCGGTAAGATGGGCTTTCTGTGTGCAGAATAGTGGGAAACAGCTGTTGACTTTGGAAACATTTTCTTCTATTTTTCTTTGCTCTTCCGTATGTGATTAAAGTAACAGGCCCCACGGTTTTCTGAAGGAGTGCTTGCAAGAATATCTGTGGTGTTGGGCAGCTTATTCTTTCTTGATAATGATATGGGCAAGAGTCCAGTCGTCTCTGCAACTCATGTTTCCTTGTCCATTTTGTCCATTTGGTGTCTCTCAGGCTCCTGATGGCCATATCTTCTTGGAAGCCTTCTCTCCAGTTTACAAATACGCCCAAGACTTCTTGGTGGCTATTGCAGAGCCAGTGTGCCGACCAACCCATGTGCATGAGTACAAACTAACTGCCTACTCCTTGTATGCAGCCGTCAGCGTTGGGCTGCAAACCAGTGACATCACCGAGTACCTCAGGAAGCTCAGCAAGACTGGAGTCCCTGATGGAATTATGCAGTTTATTAAGGCAAGTGGCAGCTGAGGTCAGCAATTCCACCTGCCCTGCTAATGTAACAATGGGCGTAGTTACTCCATATTGTCAGCCTGTGGCAGCCATGAGAATATGCCATTCAGATTTCCTGTGGGGAGCATAACGACCGATTACCCCAGCCGCTACACTCTGGGTCCAGCATTGTGTTCTGGGTGAGGCCACGCTTCTCATGAGCTGCTCCCAGCCATGCGTATTAACACAGAGGGGCTACTAATTCAGGCCCATTGTAGCCAGGGAGGATTTGGGAATTGGGTGTGTTCCCCTCAAATTCTGTCTTCAAAACCTAATATCCAATGGTAATGTAATTGGAATAAGAAAGTAGTTAAGACTAAATGAGGTCGTCCGATATGATTAGCGTCCTTGTAAGAAGAGACACCGGAGCATGCTTTCTGTCACCTGCCCTCCTTGTCATGTGAGTACACAATGGGAACGTGGTCCATGGACAAGAGCCTTCACCAGAAACTGAATCGGCTGGTACCTTGATCATGGACTTTCAACCTCCACAGCGCTGAGAAAATACAGTTCTAACGTTGAAGCCACCCAGTCTGTGGAATTTTGTTATGGCAACCCAAGCTGACTAACACAGGTGGTAAACTCTGTCTAAAGCTAAGTATCTGCAGGAGACCAACAGTCAACAAGTTCCATGAGGGAAAGTCAAAAACAACTTCAGATGTTGTTTTTGACAAAACAAAGAGGGTTCCATGTGATTAATAGTTGAACATGCTGGGTTTCTTCTGAGAGATGGGTGAATGCCATTTAAAAGAGATGGACAGTGGCTTTCATTGCCTTTGGTTGATCCAAAGGGAGTCAGATTCAGACCTTGGGATCTGAAGTGGCAGAAGAGTACTGCAGGAATTCAGTATGGCACTGCAAGCAGTCCCAGAGAAGCTGCAGGAGTCCTGGAGAGAGCTCTCTTTTCCTGTGATGTGAAAGTATGCCCGGCCAGGCACAGTGGCTCACTCCTGTAACTCCAGCACTTTGGGAGGCCAAGGCGGGTGGATCACCTGAGGTCAGGAGTTCAAGACCAGCCTGGCCAACATGGCAAAATTCCCGTCTCTACTAAAAATACAAAAATTAGCCAGGCATGGTGGTGGGTGCCTGTAATCCCAGCTACTCAGGAGGTTGAGGCAAGACAATCACTTGAACCCGGGCGGCATAGGTTGAAGTGAGCTGAGATCTCACCATTGCACTCCAGCCTGGGCAATAGAGCGAGCCTCCACTTCAAAACAACAAAAAAGAAAGCGTGCCCAAGGAGAGGACCTTGTACCAACACTGGCTATGCTCAGTCTTGGCTGCAAATTGCCTGCAGGGATGTAGGTGTTGGCACACTGCAGTGGTGGATCAGGGACAATAGCGGAGACAGGCAGCCCCTCAAAGTCTGGCAAATTTTTTTTTTCTTTTTTTTTGAGACGGAGTCTTGCTCTGTCGCCCAGGCTGGATAGCAGTGGCATGATCTTGGCTCACTGCAACCTCTGCCTCCCGGGTTCAGGCGATTCTCCTGCCTCAGCCTCCCAAGTAGCTGGGATTACAGGCGCCCGCCACTGCACCCAGCTAATTATATTTTTGGTAGAGACGGGGTTTCACCACGTTGGCCAGGCTGGTCTCGAACTCCTGACCGCAGGTGATCCACCTGCCTCGGCCTCCCAAAGTGCTGGGATTACAGGCGTGAGCCACTGTTCCTGGCCTCAGTGGCAAATTTTTATTGTTACCACACAGCCTCTACTGTATTCCTTCCTAAAGGTGGTTGGGAACCTGGGAGGATTTAAGCTGTATTCTCTGCCATCAAGATGCTTACATTCTATTTGGGGAAATAGGAGCATTGGTGAAGAGGCTTTGCGTTTTGTTTAAGCAGCAATTACTGTGCACATACTCTGTGCAAGGAGTTGTAGTAATACTGGTGTGGTCTTCAGGCTAGGGTGGGGGCTGTGGGAATAGAGAGGAAAGGCAGAATGCAAGGAGATTTTAAGCAGCGTTTTATAACTGAATGGATGTGCATCAGAATTAGCCAGGCAAGAGGAAGATTTTGTTCTCAGAAAGCAGAGGCCAGTGGGAAAAGCTCAGTTTAGGCATATCTGAACCCGTTAGGATTGCCCTAAAGTAAAATGAACTTTTCACTTGGTTGGTTGGGGTAAGATGTGACCAGTAGTGAATGTGTTCTGAGTTAGCTGCACATTTACCTATTGGGTGTTATCTCTATTTGCAGTTGTGTACTGTCAGCTATGGAAAAGTCAAGCTGGTCTTGAAGCACAACAGGTAAGAGATTCCGTGACAGGCCTGTCCCGAGGCATGGTCACTCTCTGCGCACCAGCAGGAATAAAGGGATATGGGAAGGACCTGATGTTTATGCTGTCTGCTCTGTGCCTATACCACACTCCTCTGAAGCACAGATAAAAGAAGAGGAACACGAGGTGTGGCCCAGACTGGAAACTCGTCCACTGGCCACTGTATTTCCTCTAGCAATGGAGCTGGGCTCAGGCCCCCGCTTACTTGACCTCAAAGTGTGGCTTTGCCCACAACCCTGATATGTTAAATCATGGCCAGCAGCTCATAGTACAGATTGGGCGAAGGGTTGCGGGGAGAGTCTTGAGGCTTGTATTTCCAGACCGTCTGATTGAATGAGCAGTGGAATCAGGAGGTACCTACTGGTCAGCAGACCGCTTCTTCCTCCCCTGCTTGTAGATACTTCGTTGAAAGCTCCCACCCTGATGTAATCCAGCATCTTCTCCAGGACCCGGTGATCCGAGAATGCCGCTTAAGGAACTCTGAAGGGGAGGCCACTGAGCTCATCACAGAGACTTTCACGAGCAAATCTGCCGTACGTGGACGCCTGGGTCGCCCTTGGGTGGGGGCAGGCATTTAGGATTTCAGTTCTCAGGTGTCTTTTACCCAGCACTTACAACCTGGCAGCCCTGCTGGTTTCTACCCTTTCCAGCTTCACCCTTTGCTTGATACCAGCAGAATTAAATGATGTGTGCACATTCAGCACCTACCTCTCTCACAGATTTCTAAGACTGCTGAAGGCAGTGGTGGGCCCTCCACTTCCCGAGTGACAGATCCACAGGGTAAATCTGACATCCCCATGGACCTGTTTGACTTCTATGAGCAAATGGACAAGGATGAGGAAGAAGAAGAAGAGACACAGACGGTATCTTTTGAAGTCAAGCAGGTTAGTGAATGGACCTTCCTCTTGGTTCCCTCACTGAGTTGCTGTTAGAAGTTAGTCCAGCCCTGTGTCGACTCTGCCTGTAGTCTGTGTGAAAGAAAGGAATCCCTGTTGGTCCCTGCATTGCTTTCTACTTTTCAGTATCTGTGGGCCATGGCATCATTCCTCTTGATGGATTTAAAGTCCCAGTATCTTTTTCAGGCTGTAGGCTGGTCTTCACAGGTTGCTGAGGAGGTGTGAGAAACAGTGCCTGAAGGTCAATTTTGCCTGCTGATTAGATTTCATTTTGAAAGTGTTGTTAGTTTGGGTTGCTTTTCTGTGCTTTATCCCAGTTGTTAACTGAGCAAGATGTAAAACTGTAGAAGTTTAGACAGAATGCCACTTGTTTGACCATTAGACCTGTTAGAAGATGTGATGTTTTTGAGCACACTTTGGAGTTAAGATTTTAAAACCTTTTTTGTGCCTACTTTCCAGGAAATGATTGAGGAACTCCAGAAACGTTGCATCCACCTAGAGTACCCTCTCCTGGCAGAATACGACTTCCGGAATGATTCTGTCAACCCTGATATCAACATTGACCTAAAGCCCACAGCTGTCCTCAGACCCTATCAGGAGAAGAGCCTGAGAAAGATGTTTGGAAACGGGCGTGCACGTTCGGGGGTCATTGTTCTTCCCTGCGGTAGGTGGTTCTGGAGTTAAGAAGGTGGCCAGGCTGCTGTGTCTGGATCTGCCAGCTACCTCTCGCTTTCTCTCTGTGCATGTCACTAAATCACACCTTGCTAAAAAGCCAAGATCAGGTGACTCCCTGATTCATGACTTGACAAGTATTCGAGTGCTTGCTGTGCATGGGCCTTGGCCTGGACACTGGGAGTATTATGGTGGCTAGAACAACACTTCTGACCTCATGGAGCTCATTCTTCTGGGGAAGAGACAGATGGTAAGCAGATGTGTACAATCTTGGGTGGTGCTAGAGGCAGTGAAGAAAAATGAGAGCAGATAAGGGGTGAGATTGTAATAATGGCAAGGGGCTGTTGCACATAGTGGCGTTAGGTTCCTGTTCTTGAATCAGCCTTAGGGGTTGTGTATTTGGAGACTCCCTAGCACAGAAACGGTGTTCCTGGATGACTAGGATGGTGTGCAAGTCCAGGGAAAGGCAGGAGTGGCCCCCTGGGCACCTGTTTGACCACTTTTCCTCAGTAATGTCAGGTCCTAGCCTAGCTTCTTGGCCAGAGGCCACAGCAGACTCACCTTGGGACCCCACTGAGGACTTACAGAGGCAAGGTCTTCAGGGAAGGGGAGGTTCTTTTTTCCAAAACTCCAAGGATTTTTTGATGGTGTTTTTCTTTTTTATTTCACTTTGCAATTTTTTTTATTTGCGTTTACTCCTGGTAACTCAACAGAATGTATTTTTATAATAAAGGAAGGATCTCTGTTTAATGGAAAAGCTTGATTTTTCTCTTGATCTTTAAATGGTGGATGGTAGTAAACTCAGAAGCTCCTGGAATTTCATCTTCTCTGCACACACGTAGCGCATCCCTGAAGTCTCAGCCCCGTTCGCTGTGTAATAATAATAGTGCTCTTTTGCCAAGTCCCTCCTTCTGTGGGCCAGGCATGCTGGGCCCCAGCAGTGTCACTGTCCCGTGACTGTGGGCAAGGCAAAGTACTCCTCTGCTTTAGTTTTTCAGTCTGTCTTTTTTCTTTTTGAGATAGAGTCTTGCTCTGTCACCCAGGCTGGAGTGCAATGGCGCCATCTCGGCTCACTACAACCTCTGCCTACTGGGTTCAAGCTATTTTCCTGCTTCAGCCTCCCAAGTAACCAGGATTATAGGCGCCCGCCACCACGCCTGGCTAATTTTTGTATCTTTAGTAAAGATAGGGTTTCACCATGTTGGCCAGGCTGGTCTTGAATTCCTGACCTCAAGTGATCCACCCACCTCAGCCTCCCAAAGTGCTGGGATTACAGGTGTGAGCCACCGTGCCAAGGTGGCTCAGCCAGGTTTTTCTATCTTTAAAATGACAGTAACAGGCATTTCTCTTTTCACCAGTTTGTTTTGAGATTTTAACATTTAAATGAGATGCATGTAAAGTGCTACAGTAGGCCCCAGCACCTGCTAATTCTCATGTGTGTGTGAAGTGAGCGTGTCTCATTATAAAGAAGAAAACAGGCTGGAGCAGGGTGTGTCACACAGATGTCAGCTGTGTGGACTATTGCAAGGCATTTTCCTAGATTGCTGTACTTGTGAGTCATTCTGCCTGTCCCTCTCCTTCATTTCAACCTGTCCTTGGGTGCACTCATTTCTTGTAGGTGCTGGGAAGTCCCTGGTTGGTGTGACTGCTGCATGCACTGTCAGAAAACGCTGTCTGGTGCTGGGCAACTCAGCCGTTTCAGTGGAGCAGTGGAAAGCCCAGTTCAAGATGTGGTCCACCATTGATGACAGCCAGATCTGCCGGTTCACCTCTGATGCCAAGGACAAGCCCATCGGCTGCTCCGTTGCCATTAGCACCTACTCCATGCTGGGCCATACCACCAAACGGTCCTGGGAGGCCGAGCGAGTCATGGAGTGGCTCAAGACCCAGGAGTGGGGCCTCATGATCCTGGACGAAGTGCACACCATACCAGGTAAGCAGACTGGAGCTGAGCTGTCCGCTTGCTGAACAAACAAACCAATTTCCAGTTGTTAGGTTGGGAGAGGGACTGCTGTGTAGCCCACCCAACTGGCTACCTTGCTGGGTAAAGCTTTTAATAATTCCTTTTTTTTTTTTTTTTTTTTTTAGAGAGAGTCTCACTCTGTCACCCAGGCTGGAGTGCAGTGGCGTGATCTCAGCTCATTGCAACCTCCACCTCCTGGGTTCAAGCAGTTCTCTGCCTCAGCCTCCTAAGTAGGGGGGATTACAGGCGCCTGCCACCACTCCAGGCTAATTTTTATACTTTTTGTAGAGACAGGGTTTCACCATCTTGGCCAGGCTGGTCTTGAACTCCTGACCTTGCAATCCACCCACCTCGGCCTCCCAAAGTGCTGGGATTACAGGTGTGAGCCGCCGCACCCGGCCAATAATTCTTAAGTGGGATGCAGACAGGAGTGTTCACATTCATATCTTGCTTCATCACTGGCTCAATAGTCATTTAGAAAATGATACTTTCTTCCCTCCCTCTTTCTTGTACTGCTCAGCTTAATCTGTTTCTTAATGGCCCTCTAAGACCTGGGTTAGGGGCACTGAAAAACCCTTCCCGCAATGGGGACGATGCGTTTTATTCGAAGCCTGGAATATTGATCCTTAGTCAATATGTAATAGAAGCCCTACTTCTCCCAGTATCATGGGCAAACCTTTTTTTAAAGCTGCTCTATTGATTTAATTTTTATACCATAAAATCACCCCTTGTAAGTATATAATCCAATGAGTTTTAGTAAATTTGTGGGCCAGTGCAACCATGACCGTGATCCAAGTTTTCTTTTCTTTCTTTTTTTTTTTTTTTAAGATGGCGTCTCCCTTTGTTTTCCAAGCTAGAGTGCAGTGGTGTGATCGTGGCTCACTGCAACCTCCGCCTCTTGGGTTCAACTGATTCCCCTGCCTCAACCTCCCAAGTAGCTGGGACTACAGGTGTGTGCCACCACACCCGGCTA